>NW_026961937.1:0-13468 GCF_036172605.1 Pelobates fuscus | reverse complement strand
GTTGGTCCCCTTTTGTCTTTTGAGACTTTTTAGTGAATAGTTTTTTATTAAAAGTTAAGTTTTATTATAAGAATGTTTTTAGCATTCCATTATTATAGTACCAGACATTTCATCCTCTACTTTCTCTTTTTTTCCCCTATGTACAGGTTTTATGGTGTGTTGGGAAGTGAAAGGGTCAATATAGCTTGTTACATTTTTCAGTTTTTTCACATTGAAATTCGCCAGGTTGGTTACGTTGCCTTTGAGACCATATGGTAGCCCAGGAATAAAAATTACCCCCATGATGGCATACCATTTGCAAAAGTAGACAACCCAAGGTATTGCAAATGGGGTATGTCCAGTCTTTTGTAGTAGCCACTTGATCACAAACACTGGCCAAAGTTAGTGTTAGTATTTGAAAATGCAAAAATCTAATTTTGGCCAGTGTTTATGACTAAGTGGCTACTAAAAAAGACTGAACATACCCCATTTGCAATACCCTGGGTTGTCTACTATTGCAAATGGTATGCCATCATGGGGGTAATTTTCATTCCTAGGCTACCGTACGGTCTCAAAGGCAACATATTTCAATGTGAAAAAACTGAAACGCAAGCCTTATATTTGACTCTGTAACTTTTGAAAACACCATAAAACCTGTACATGAGGGGTACTGTTATACTCAGGAGACTTCGCTGAACACAAATATTAGTGTTTCAAACCAGTAAAACTTATCACAACTATTATATCGTCAGTGTAAGTGCCATTTGTGTGTGAAAAATGCAAAAAAATGTCACTGTCACTGACGATATCGTCGTTGTCATACATTTTACTGTTTTGAAACACTAATATTTGTGTTCAGCGAAGTCTTCCAAGTAAAACAGTACCCCCCATGTACAGGTTTTATGGTGTCTTGGAAATATTGTGCTTGCAAATTAAATTCCCTGAACTTTCGGCCTGGGTTGTCAGGCAGGTCCTGCAAATTGTAATTAATAAAATTACCTAATTATGTTAAATTATTACATAAATATATACATAGAATTATATGTGTGTATACATATGTATATCATTTTTTTTATTTATATGTAGGTATATATATAGTGATATATACATATATACTTATGTATATAGATATATATATTATTTTGTTCTACATGTATTTTGATATCAATATATATATATATATATATATATATATATAGCAATATATATATATATATATATATTAATTTTAAAATACAGTTCAAACGAAATTACACATGTATATATATTTTTATTTATTTATTTTTTATTTATTTTTATTTCATTTTTTTATGTATTTGCATATTTATTTATTTTTTATTATATATAAATATATATATATAATATTATATATATATAATCAATATCATTGTATGTGTATTTTGATATTAATATATATAATTATGTATATATTACTATTAAAATACACTTAGACAGTGTATGTGTATGTGTGTATATATACTTAGATCATATATCTAATAAATATATATATATATATGATCTAAGAATATATTATTTAATTTTACACTGTTTTAACATGTTTTATTTTTTTTCAGACAGCAGTGGGAGAACCTGTCATTACAGGCACTCCCCCTGCTGTCAATGCCTTGGACGGCTATGCCGTCCATGTGATCGTGAGGTCCTCGCAAGGACCTTGCGATCACATGGCCCAGGGGGGCCAAAGAGGATGGAGGGGGACTCCCTGGGCTCCCAGATGAGTACCCATACTGCGATTGCCGGCATGGGATAAGTACATAAGATCGCAAGGCTTCTATGTCGCTCTGCGACGTTTAGAGCCATCCAAATAGGGACGGCATAGAACGCCCTGCAGTCTTAAGGGGTTAAATGCTGGGGTGTATTTGTGTGAAGTGTGGGTGTTTGCACACAAGGATTTTTTGGTTGTACAGTGATGGTGTTTGAATGCAGTGGTGTGTTTTTTGTAGTGCAGTATTTTAGAAAAGGTTACAGTAAAAAATGTTCATGAAGCCCTTTTTTTATAAACCAGCCTACAACATCATAACCTAGTAACAACACCATGCTCATTACAATTTGGTATAGTAGTTATGTTGCTCAGAGTCAGGGCCAGCACGTCCATAAGGCGGCACAGGCGGCCACCTTAGGGCGCACGGGCTCTGGGGGCCAGCAGGAGGGAAGCTCTCCCTCCTGCCAGGCCACCATCTTGACCCCCGGGGCAGCAGAGCTGTGATCAGACGCGGCGAGGGAGCTGTAACCTCTCTGCTCCCTCGCGCACTGTCTGCTGATGCCGCGGGAGCCGGAATATGACGTCATATTCCAGCTCCCGCGGCATCAGTAGACAGCCCGCGAGGGAGCAGAGCATGGAGATTAGAGTTCCCTCGCCGCATCTGATTACAGCTCTGCCGCACGCCGCCCAGCAGCCCCAGGGACAGATCCATCATCCACACCAGCTCTCCAGGTAGTACACAATAGGTGGAAAATGTGTATTTATAAAATAATTAGTAAATGTATGTGATGTGTGTCTGTGAGTGTGTGTGTATGTGTGTCTGTGAGCGACAGTGTGTGTGTCTGTGAGCGACAGTGTGTGTGTCTGTGAGCGACAGTGTGTTTGTCTGTAAGTGACAGAGTGTGTCTGTCTGTGAGTGACGGAGTGTGTGTCTGTGAGTGACGGTGTGTGTGTCTGTGAGCGACAGTGTGTGTGTCTGTGAGCAACAGTGTGTGTCTGTGAGCGACAGAGTGTGTGTCTGTGAGCGACAGAGTGTGTGTCTGTGAGCGACAGAGTGTGTGTCTGTGAGCGACAGAGTGTGTGTCTGTGAGCGACAGAGTGTGTGTCTGTGAGCGACAGAGTGTGTGTCTGTGAGCGACAGAGTGTGTGTCTGTGAGCGACAGAGTGTGTGTCTGTGAGCGACAGAGAGTGTGTCTGTGAGCGAACTCCCGAATGGAGCATACGAACGCGGCAACTCCCGATCAGCAATTCAGTTGAATTCCTTCCACAGCTAGAAATAACGAAAAGTACTGTCCCAATAATAAATCCCTCCACAAACGAGACCAAGCTCTGTCTTGAAGGTCAAACAGGAATGTGTTTAATGGGGTGTTGCGGTCACCGGCCCGCCGAGCCTCACGGCCGTGCCCGACCGGCACGACCGTACCGACTACACAAGCTTACCTGCTCGTCGGTGAGCCGGGAACCGCGCACTCACTTCTTCCGGGCATCACGCCCGAATCCAATATGGCGCCGACCACGTGGTCGCGTCTATGGATAGCCCCGCCCCCGATGTCACGACGTCAACGCACACGCACGTTTTGGGGTCAGAGGTCGCCCTCTGACCAATCATAGCCTAGAGAGGGGTATTTAAACCCCTAGCTTTTCCCAGAACTTTGCCCTGTCATGGTTTCAGTTTCCTGATTTCCTGAGAGTGCTATTTCCGTGTTTCTGATTTCCTGGTATCCTGATCCTTGGAGTTTCCCTGATTATTCTGATCTCTGGTTTCCCTGACTTGGCTTGTTTTATCGGTATTGAGTATTTTCTGGCTTCCTTGACCTCGGCTTTCCCTTTGACCATTCTCTGTCTCTAGCGTATTAGTCTGGCCATTCTAAGGTCCGGTTTACGCTCTATCCTGTTATTTTCCTTTTCTTACCTATGTATATGTTTACATAGTTTCTGCGTGCTGGACCACATAGTTAGCCGTGACATGGGGGCTACCTGCCCGGTATTTATGCGGGTCTCCACAAGGTGGACACTCCCCTAGGGGACCTTGTGGAAGACTGTACAATATATTGGACAGTAGCCAATCACAGTGGCTTCAACATAAGCCCTTCCCATCTTACCCATAAATCCTTCTTCTCTATCCTGGAGATAATTAGGAAGAAACCCAATTATCTCCCAGGATAGAGACAATCGCCATTTTAAAATACAATAAGAAAAATACAATAAAATACATAATTTCAGAAATACCGAATGCATATGGTTCGTGTAACGTATCCCCAGATAGCCTGGATCTGAGTGCATATTTCTACCGCATAGCGCTCAGATCCAATGTACCTAGTCCAATCGCCATGGAGTCAAAGTCTTTCATAAGTCCTTCGGTAAACGAATGAATCCATGGGACGGCTATCTGGGTAAAGTCCATACGAATGCTATAAAACTCCCGAACTGACCGGTGTTTGTACGCCTCGACGAAATAGAAGGCGGGCGGCAACTTCCAGCGGTGTTCGGTAGATAAAGTGTCCGTTTTTAGTTCCATAGGATTTGCACCGAACACCGCTGATTCTCCTCGTGTCCCAAAATGGCCGCCGCCTCGTGGTCGGCATACGAACGACAACCACCCGTACGAATGGAATGGAGAGGTGTCTGCGGTTAACCACAACGTTCTAATTGGGGCCAAGAGGTTAACCAGCAGCACACTCCTCTCCTGGGTGGCCGTTTGTTCGGCAGTTTCATTCGGTAGTTCAGTATCACACGAACAGGGGCATACGGACAGGAAATCCAACGAAATCAAGGCAAACAGACGAACCAGCAATATAAGTCTAAACAGATGGATCTGTCACACTTACCTTATTCCAGCGCCAATGTCCCTCGGTGTTGGTTCGACACTCCGACAATGCAAATCGATTCTTTCCTATGGGGAACAATCTGATGCTGGATGTCCTCATGCAGAGTGTGAGGACGTCCAGCGTCAGATACCGGACCAAAGGTCCATTTCAAACCAGGAATCACTCCCAGTTGCCGTCTGGGAGACAACAACTGGAGGCAGACTTAGAGCTACAATGTAAACATTGCAGTTTCTCTTGCAGCAATAGGGGCACTGCACCCAGACCACTTCAATTATCTGAAGTGGTCTAGGTGCCCATAGTGTCCCTTTAAGCCTTCTTTATAAATGTTATTTTTAATTATTTGCTCCTCCTTAAGTGTCCTAAGCATTATCTCTATTAATTTTCCTTTATTTTCTTGTATATTTTTAAAATATTTTTGTTTGTTATTGTTATTATGATTTATTATTTTCTGTGTCCCCTTATTCTATCATTCCTATATGGTTGTGCATTGTTCCTGCTGTTGATTCAGCTGGTCTGTAATCTGATTGTTGCTGTAAATGAATAATGTTGGTATCCACAGCTTTGTATTAGTCAAGTCTTTTTTTTTTTTTACATTGATTACATATTCTACAATTGCCAAAAAAAAAATTCCCTTTGTGGTGCGGATGAGTACATCATACAACAAGAAACTAGGATTTGCAACATTAAAGAAATTGGAGCTGGAAATTTTGGACTGAAGCAAGGTTTACAGTGATGTGTGTAGCCTTGGGTGATATTTTGTCTAGGTGTGGCCTTGTTGTGGTGTATATCTTTGTAAAAGTGTTTCAAATTAGACGGCCACAAGGACCTGCCCTTTATAGATTTAAAAGATTGCCTTCCCTTTACAGATTTAAAAGATATTTTTTGTTGTTGTTGCTGGGCCTGTTTTTCATTTCAAACATTCTCCAATGCTTATTTTCCCACAATCCTTAGCTTTCCTATGTGTTCCCGTGATGCTTCCTGTCATTTTAGACGAAACGGCCGAATTGTGTTCTAACTGAATGAGAACAGTATGTTCGTTTGTTTTAGAACGCAATTCGGCACTTTGTTCGTATCGGAATTTCATTCTAATTAATGAAACTCCGATCCTATTTATTCCCACGGTATTAGGGAGCTATCTACTAAAAGGCTGAAAGACCTGAATTGGTCTTTCAGCCACATTTCCTAATACTAAGTAAAGATTACTTAGTATTAGTAAATAATATGCCCCTACTCGCTATACCGCGAGTAGGGGCATGTCTAGTAAGCAGTGAGCAGCCTGTGGCTGTTCAATGTAAACCCCCCCCCAAAAAAAACTAATAACCCCCCCTTGCACGGCTGGTGGGGGGCCCCTAAATAACAATAAGGGGCAGGGGATGTACTGTCCTCCCCCCCTGGCCCCCTCCCCTGAGCGGTGCGTGGGGGTCCTAAATAAAGATAGGAGGTGGGACCTACTGTCCTCCCCCCCGGGGCCCCACCACTGAGTGGTGTGGGCCCTAGATAAGAATGGTGGGGGGGACCTACCGTCCTCCCCCCCGGCGCCCACCCCTGAGCGGTGGGTGGGGGCCCTAAAAAAACAATAAGTGGGGGGGACCTACTGTCCTCCCCCCCTGGCCCCCACCCCTGAGCGGTGGGTGGGGGCCCTAAATAAAGATATGGGGGGGATCTACTGTCCTCCCCCCGGCCCCCACCCCTGAGCGGTGGGTGAGGGCCCTAAAAAAACAATAAGGGCGGGTGGGGGCCCTAAATAAAGATAGGGGGGGGACATACTGCCCTCCCCTCGGCCCCCACCCCTGAGCGGTGGGTGGGGGCCCTAAAAAACAATAAAGGTGGTTGGGGGCCCTAAATAAAGATAGGGGGGGACCTACTGTCCTCCCCCCGGCCCCCACCCCTGAGCGGTGGGTGGGGGCCCTAGATAAGAATGGTGGGGAGGAAATCTACTGTCCTCCCCCCCTGGCCCCCACCCCTGAGCGGTGAGTGGGGGCCCTAAATAAAGATAGGGGGGACCTACTGTCCTCCCCACTGCCCCCACCCCTGAGCAGTGGGTGGGGGCCTAGATAAGAATGTTAGGGGACCTGCCATCCTCCCCCCCCAGCCCCCACCCCTGAGCGGTGGGTGGGGGCCCTAAAAAAACAATAAGGGGGGACCTACTGCCCCCCCCCCGGCCCCCACCCCTGAGCGGCGGGTGGGGGCCCTAAATGAAAATTCCACCCCCCCCCAATACAGGTGACTAGGGGTCCCAAGCCTTTAGTCACCCCCCCCACCCAAATCAAACTATCCCCTACCTACCCCCCTCACCCTAAAAATAGTGAGGGGGGAATAAAATAACTAACCTGTAAAGAAAAATTAAACTTACCATTTGACGTCTTCTTTTTTTCTAAAATCTTCATTTTTCCCCGAAAAAGGCCAAATAAAAAGCCATCATAGCCGCCGAACTTAAAATAAAATAAAAAACCAGACGAAAAAGAGAACCTGAGCGCAAAAAAAAAAATCCATCTTCACCCATGGAGGGCTCCGCGCAGACTGCAATTAGGCTAAGAACACTCTGATTGGTGGGTTTAAGACCTCAGAGTCCTCTTTGGGAAAGTTCTTTGGAAAGTTATTTGGATTTCAAGCCACCTAATCACAGTGCTCTGTGTCATTTTAAATAGCGTGTGAAAGTTCTTTGGAACTTTCCCACGCAGTGTAAAATGACACAGAGCACTGTGATTGGATGGCTTGAAATCCATCCAATCACAGTGCTCTGTATCATTTTACACAGCGTGGGAAAGTTCTTTGGAATTTTCCCACGCTGTTTAAAATGACACAGAGCACTGTGATTAGGTGGCTTGAAATCCATCCAATCACAGTGCTCTGTATCATTTTACACAGCGTGGGAAAGTTCTTTGGAATTTTCCCACGCTGTTTAAAATGACACAGAGCACTGTGATTAGGTGGCTTGAAATCCATCCAATCACAGTGCTCTGTATCATTTTACACAGCGTGGGAAAGTTCTTTGGAATTTTCCCACACTGTTTAAAATGACACAGAACACTGTGATTAGGTGGCTTGAAATCCATCCAATCACAGTGCTCTGTGTCATTTTACACAGCGTGGGAAAATTCCCTCGCTGTGTAAAATGACACCGAGCACAGTGATTGGATGGATTTCAAGCCATCCAAACACAGTGCTCTGTGTCATTTTACACAGTGTGGGAAAATTCCAAAGAACTTTCCCACACTGTGTAAAATGACACCGAGCACAGTGATTGGATGGATTTCAAGCCATCCAATCACAGTGCTCTGTGTAATTTTACACAGTGTGGGAAAATTCCAAAGAACTTTCCCACGCTGTGTAAAATGACACAGAGCACTGTGATTTAATGGATTCCAAGCCATCCAATCACAGTGATCTGTGTAATTTTACACAGTTGTCATGTAAAATGACAACGAGCACTGTGATTAGGTGGCTTGAAATCCATCCAATCACAGTGCTCTGTGCCATTTTACACAGCGTGGGAAAATTCTAAAGAACTTTCCCACGCTGTGTAAAATGACACAGAGCACTGTGATTGGATGGATTTCAAGCCACCTAATCACAGTGCTCTGTGTCATTTTATACAGCGTGGGAAAATTCACACAAGGATTTTTTGGTTGTACAGTGATGGTGTTTGAATGCAGTGGTGTGTTTTTTGTAGTGCAGTATTTTAGAAAAGGTTACAGTAAAAAATGTTCATGAAGCCCTTTTTTTATAAACCAGCCTACAACATCATAACCTAGTAACAACACCATGCTCATTACAATTTGGTTTAGTAGTTATGTTGCTCAGAGTCAGGGCCAGCACGTCCATAAGGCGGCACAGGCGGCAACCTTAGGGCGCACGGTCTCTGGGGGCGCAATATTTCAGTGACCGGCAGGAGGGAAGCTCTCCCTCCTGCCAGGCCACCATCTGGACCCCCGGGGCAGCAGAGCTGTGATCAGACGCAGCGAGGGAGCTGTAACCTCTCTGCTCCCTCGCGCACTGTCTGCTGATGCCGCGGGAGCCGGAATATGACGTCATATTCCAGCTCCCGCGGCATCAGTAGACAGCCCGCGAGGGAGCAGAGCATGGAGATTAGAGTTCCCTCGCCGCGTCTGATTACAGCTCTGCCGCACGCCGCCCAGCAGCCCCAGGGACAGATCCATCATCCACACCAGCTCTCCAGGTAGTACACAATAGGTGGAAAATGTGTATTTATAAAATAATTAGTGAATGTATGGGATGTGTGTCTGTGAGTGTGTGTGTATGTGTGTCTGTGAGCGACAGTGTGTGTGTCTGTGAGCGACAGAGTGTGTGTCTGTGAGTGACAGTGTGTTTGTCTGTAAGTGACAGAGTGTGTCTGTCTGTGAGTGACGGAGTGTGTGTCTGTGAGTGACGGTGTGTGTGTCTGTGAGCGACGGTGTTTGTGTCTGTGAGCAACAGTGTGTGTGTCTGTGAGCAACAGTGTGTGTGTCTGTGAGCAACAGAGTGTGTCTGTGAGCAACAGAGTGTGTCTGTGAGCGACAGAGTGTGTGTCTGTGAGCGACAGAGTGTGTGTCTGTGAGCGACAGAGTGTGTGTCTGTGAGCGACAGTGTGTGTGTCTGTGAGCGACAGAGTGTGTGTCTGTGAGCGACAGAGTGTGTGTCTGTGAGCGACAGAGTGTGTGTCTGTGAGCGACAGAGTGTGTGTCTGTGAGCGAACTCCCGAATGGAGCATACGAACGCGGCAACTCCCGATCAGCAATTCAGTTGAATTCCTTCCACAGCTAGAAATAACGAAAAGTACTGTCCCAATAATAAATCCCTCCACAAACGAGACCAAGCTCTGTCTTGAAGGTCAAACAGGAATGTGTTTAATGGGGGCTACCTGCCCGGTATTTATGCGGGTCTCCACAAGGTGGACACTCCCCTAGGGGACCTTGTGGAAGACTGTACAATATATTGGACAGTAGCCAATCACAGTGGCTTCAACATAAGCCCTTCCCATCTTACCCATAAATCCTTCTTCTCTATCCTGGAGATAATTAGGAAGAAACCCAATTATCTCCCAGGATAGAGACAATCGCCATTTTAAAATACAATAAGAAAAATACAATAAAATACATAATTTCAGAAATACCGAATGCATATGGTTCGTGTAACGTATCCCCAGATAGCCTGGATCTGAGTGCATATTTCTACCGCATAGCGCTCAGATCCGATGTACCTAGTCCAATCGCCATGGAGTCAAAGTCTTTCATAAGTCCTTCGGTAAACGAATGACTCCATGGGACGGCTATCTGGGTAAAGTCCATACGAATGCTATAAAACTCCCGACCTGACCGGTGTTCGTACGCCTCGACGAAATAGAAGGCGGGCGGCAACTTCCAGCGGTGTTCGGTAGATAAAGTGTCCGTTTTTAGTTCCATAGGATTTGCACCGAACACCGCTGATTCTCCTCGTGTCCCAAAATGGCCGCCGCCTCGTGGTCGGCATACGAACGACGACCACCCGTACGAATGGAATGGAGAGGTGTCTGCGGTTAACCACAACGTTCTAATTGGGGCCAAGAGGTTAACCAGCAGCACACTCCTCTCCTGGGTGGCCGTTTGTTCGGCAGTTTCATTCGGTAGTTCAGTATCACACGAACAGGGGCATACGGACAGGAAATCCAGCGAAATCAAGGCAAACAGACAAACCAGCAATATAAGTCTATACAGATGGATCTGTCACACTTACCTTATTCCAGCGCCAATGTCCCTCGGTGTTGGTTCGACACTCCGACAATGCAAATCGATTCTTTCCTATGGGGAACAATCTGATGCTGGATGTCCTCATGCAGAGTGTGAGGACGTCCAGCGTCAGATACCGGACCAAAGGTCCATTTCAAACCAGGAATCACTCCCAGTTGCCGTCTGGGAGACAACCACTGGAGGCAGACTTAGAGCTACAATGTAAACATTGCAGTTTCTCTGGAACTGCAATGTTTAACATTGCAGCAATAGGGGCACTGCACCCAGACCACTTCAATTATCTGAAGTGGTCTAGGTGCCCATAGTGTCCCTTTAAGCCTTCTTTATAAATGTTATTTTTAATTATTTGCTCCTCCTTAAGTGTCCTAAGCATTATCTCTATTAATTTTCCTTTATTTTCTTGTATATTTTTAAAATATTTTTGTTTGTTATTGTTATTATGATTTATTATTTTCTGTGTCCCCTTATTCTATCATTCCTATATGGTTGTGCATTGTTCCTGCTGTTGATTCAGCTGGTCTGTAATCTGATTGTTGCTGTAAATGAATAATGTTGGTATCCACAGCTTTGTATTAGTCAAGTCTTTTTTTTTTTTTACATTGATTACATATTCTACAATTGCCAAAAAAAAAATTCCCTTTGTGGTGCGGATGAGTACATCATACAACAAGAAACTAGGATTTGCAACATTAAAGAAATTGGAGCTGGAAATTTTGGACTGAAGCAAGGTTTACAGTGATGTGTGTAGCCTTGGGTGATATTTTGTCTAGGTGTGGCCTTGTTGTGGTGTATATCTTTGTAAAAGTGTTTCAAATTAGACGGCCACAAGGACCTGCCCTTTATAGATTTAAAAGATTGCCTTCCCTTTACAGATTTAAAAGATATTTTTTGTTGTTGTTGCTGGGCCTGTTTTTCATTTCAAACATTCTCCAATGCTTATTTTCCCACAATCCTTAGCTTTCCTATGTGTTCCCGTGATGCTTCCTGTCATTTTAGACGAAACGGCCGAATTGTGTTCTAACTGAATGAGAACAGTATGTTCGTTTGTTTTAGAACGCAATTCGGCACTTTGTTCGTATCGGAATTTCATTCTAATTAATGAAACTCCGATCCTATTTATTCCCACGGTATTAGGGAGCTATCTACTAAAAGGCTGAAAGACCTGAATTGGTCTTTCAGCCACATTTCCTAATACTAAGTAAAGATTACTTAGTATTAGTAAATAATATGCCCCTACTCGCTATACCGCGAGTAGGGGCATGTCTAGTAAGCAGTGAGCAGCCTGTGGCTGTTCAATGTAAACCCCCCCCCAAAAAAAACTAATAACCCCCCCTTGCACGGCTGGTGGGGGGCCCCTAAATAACAATAAGGGGCGGGGGATGTACTGTCCTCCCCCCCTGGCCCCCTCCCCTGAGCGGTGCGTGGGGGTCCTAAATAAAGATAGGAGGTGGGACCTACTGTCCTCCCCCCCGGGGCCCCACCACTGAGTGGTGTGGGCCCTAGATAAGAATGGTGGGGGGGACCTACCGTCCTCCCCCCCGGCGCCCACCCCTGAGCGGTGGGTGGGGGCCCTAAAAAAACAATAAGTGGGGGGGACCTACTGTCCTCCCCCCCTGGCCCCCACCCCTGAGCGGTGGGTGGGGGCCCTAAATAAAGATATGGGGGGGATCTACTGTCCTCCCCCCGGCCCCCACCCCTGAGCGGTGGGTGAGGGCCCTAAAAAAACAATAAGGGCGGGTGGGGGCCCTAAATAAAGATAGGGGGGGGACATACTGCCCTCCCCTCGGCCCCCACCCCTGAGCGGTGGGTGGGGGCCCTAAAAAACAATAAAGGTGGTTGGGGGCCCTAAATAAAGATAGGGGGGGACCTACTGTCCTCCCCCCGGCCCCCACCCCTGAGCGGTGGGTGGGGGCCCTAGATAAGAATGGTGGGGAGGAAATCTACTGTCCTCCCCCCTGGCCCCCACCCCTGAGCGGTGAGTGGGGGCCCTAAATAAAGATAGGGGGGACCTACTGTCCTCCCCACTGCCCCCACCCCTGAGCAGTGGGTGGGGGCCTAGATAAGAATGTTAGGGGACCTGCCATCCTCCCCCCCCCCAGCCCCCACCCCTGAGCGGTGGGTGGGGGCCCTAAAAAAACAATAAGGGGGGACCTACTGCCCCCCCCCCGGCCCCCACCCCTGAGCGGCGGGTGGGGGCCCTAAATGAAAATTCCACCCCCCCCCAATACAGGTGACTAGGGGTCCCAAGCCTTTAGTCACCCCCCCCACCCAAATCAAACTATCCCCTACCTACCCCCCTCACCCTAAAAATAGTGAGGGGGGAATAAAATAACTAACCTGTAAAGAAAAATTAAACTTACCATTTGACGTCTTCTTTTTTTCTAAAATCTTAATTTTTCCCCGAAAAAGGCCAAATAAAAAGCCATCATAGCCGCCGAACTTAAAATAAAATAAAAAACCAGACGAAAAAGAGAACCTGAGCGCAAAAAAAAAAATCCATCTTCACCCATGGAGGGCTCCGCGCAGACTGCAATTAGGCTAAGAACACTCTGATTGGTGGGTTTAAGACCTCAGAGTCCTCTTTGGGAAAGTTCTTTGGAAAGTTATTTGGATTTCAAGCCACCTAATCACAGTGCTCTGTGTCATTTTAAATAGCGTGTGAAAGTTCTTTGGAACTTTCCCACGCAGTGTAAAATGACACAGAGCACTGTGATTGGATGGCTTGAAATCCATCCAATCACAGTGCTCTGTATCATTTTACACAGCGTGGGAAAGTTCTTTGGAATTTTCCCACGCTGTTTAAAATGACACAGAGCACTGTGATTAGGTGGCTTGAAATCCATCCAATCACAGTGCTCTGTATCATTTTACACAGCGTGGGAAAGTTCTTTGGAATTTTCCCACGCTGTTTAAAATGACACAGAGCACTGTGATTAGGTGGCTTGAAATCCATCCAATCACAGTGCTCTGTATCATTTTACACAGCGTGGGAAAGTTCTTTGGAATTTTCCCACACTGTTTAAAATGACACAGAACACTGTGATTAGGTGGCTTGAAATCCATCCAATCACAGTGCTCTGTGTCATTTTACACAGCGTGGGAAATTCCCTCGCTGTGTAAAATGACACCGAGCACAGTGATTGGATGGATTTCAAGCCATCCAAACACAGTGCTCTGTGTCATTTACACAGTGTGGGAAAATTCCAAAGAACTTT
>NW_026961936.1:0-24818 GCF_036172605.1 Pelobates fuscus | reverse complement strand
AGTAAAAGAAAATCCGAAAAAAAAAATCCGGAAAAATCCGGGAAAAAAAATCCGGAAAAAAAAATCCGAAAAATCCGGAAAAAAAAAATCCGGAAAAATCCGGGAAAAAAAATCCGGAAAAAAAAATCCGAAAAAAAAAAATCCGGAAAAATCCGGAAAAAAAGTCCGGTAAAAAAAATCCGGAAAAAAAATCCGGTAAAAAAAATCCGAAAAAAATCAGGAAAAAAAAATCCGGAAAAAAAAATCAGTAAAAAAAAATCCGGAAAAAAAAATCCGGAAAAAAAAATCCGGAAAAAAAAAATCAGGAAAAAAAAATCCGGAAAAAAAAATCCGGAAAAATCCGGAAAAAAAAATCCGAAAAAATCTGGAAAAAAAATTCCGGAAAAATCCGGAAAAAAAGTCCGGTAAAAAAAATCCGGAAACATACTGAAAAAAAATCCGGAAAAAAAATCCGGAAAAAAATCCGGAAAAATCCGGAAAAAAAGTCCAGTAAAAAAAATCCGGAAAAAAAATCCGGTAAAAAAAATCCGAAAAAATCAATAAAAAAAATTCCGGAAAAAAAAATCAGTAAAACAAATCCGGAAAAAAAATCCGGAAAAAAAAATCCGAAAAAAAATCCGGAAAATAAAAATCCGGAAAAATCCGGAAAAAAAATCCGGAAAAATCTGGAAAAAAAATCCGAAAAAATCCGGAAAAAAAAATCCGGAAAAATCCGGGAAAAAAATCCGAAAAAAAATCCGGTAAAAAAAATCCGAAAAAATCAATAAAAAAAAAATCCGGAAAAAAAAATCAGTAAAAAAAAATCCGGAAAAAAAATCCAGAAAAAAAAATCCGGGAAAAAAAATCCGGAAAAAAAATCCGGGAAAAAAAATCCGGAAAAAAAATCCAGAAAAAATAATCCAGAAAAAAAAATCTGGGAAAAAAAATCCGGAAAAAAAAATCCAGAAAAAAAATCCGGGAAAAAAAATCCGGAAAAAAAATCCGGAAAAAAAATCCGAAAAAAAAACTTCGTAAAAATCCGGAAAAAAAATCCGGAAAAAAAAATCCAGAAAAAAAATCCGGGAAAAAATATCCAGAAAAAAAATCCGGGAAAAAAAATCCGGAAAAAAAAACCCGGAAAAATCCAGAAAAAAAATCCGGAAAAATCCGGAAAAAAAAAATCCGGAAAAAAAATCCGGAAAAAAAAATCCGGAAAAAAAAATCCAGAAAAAAAATCCGGGAAAAAATATCCGGAAAAAAAACTCCGGAAAAATCTGGAAAGAAATCCGGAAAAAAAATCCGGAAAAAAAAAACCCGGAAAAATCCGGAAAAAAAATCCGGAAAAAAAAATCCAGAAAAAAAATCCGGGAAAAAAAATCCGGAAAAAAAATCCGGAAAAAAAATCCGGAAAAAAAATCCGGAAAAATCCGGAAAAAAAATCCGGAAAAAAAAATCCGGAAAAAAAAATCCGAAAAAAAACTCCGGAAAAATCCGGAAAAAAAATCCGGAAAAATCTGGAAAAAAAATCCGGAAAAAAAAATCCGAAAAAAAAAATCCGGAAAAATCCGAAAAAAAAAAATCCGGAAAAAAAATCCGGAAAAAAAATCCGGGAAAAAAAATCCGGAAAAAAAAATCCAGAAAAAATAATCCAGAAAAAAAAATCTGGGAAAAAAAATCCGGAAAAAAAAATCCAGAAAAAAAATCCAGAAAAAAAAATCCGGAAAAAAAAAATCCGAAAAAAAACTCCGGAAAAATCCGGATAAAAAATCCGGAAAAAAAAATCCGGAAAAATCTGGAAAAAAAATCCGGAAAAAAAAATCCGGAGGGAAAAGTCGGAAAAAGTAGGGAAAAGTCGGAAAAAATCGGAAAAAGTAGGGAAAAGTCGGGAAAAGTCGGAAAAAAGTGGAAAAATCAGAAAAAGTAGGAAAAAGTCGGGAAAAGTCGGAAAAAGTTGGAAAAAGTCGGAAAAAGTTGGAAAAAGTCGGGAAAAGTCGGGAAAAGTTGGAAAAAGTCGGGAAAAGTCGGAAAAAGTGGGAAAAAGTCGGGAAAAGTCTGAAAAAGTCGGGAAAAGTCGGAAAAATCGGGAAATGTCGGGAAAAGTCGGAAAAAGTCGGGAAAACTCGGAAAAATCGGGAAATGTCGGAAAAAGTCGGGAAAAGTCGGAAAAAGTAGGAAAAAGTCGGGAAAAGTCGGGAAAAGTCGGAAAAAGTTGGAAAAAGTCGGGAAAAGTCGGAAAAAGTCAGGAAAAGTCGGGAAAAGTCGGAAAAAGTCAGGAAAAACCGGGAAAAGTCGGAAAAAGTAGGGAAAAGTCGGAAAAAATCGGAAAAAGTCGGGAAAAGTCGGGAAAAGTCGGAAAAAAGTGGAAAAATCAGAAAAAGTAGGAAAAAGTCGGGAAAAGTCGGAAAAAGTTGGAAAAAGTCGGAAAAAGTCGGAAAAAGTCGGGAAAAGTCGGAAAAAGTAGGGAAAAGTCGGGAAAAGTCAGAAAAAGTTGGAAAAAGTCGGAAAAATCGGGAAATGTCGGGAAAAGTCAGAAAAAGTCGGGAAAAGTCGGAAAAATCGGGAAATGTCGGAAAAAGTCGGGAAAAGTCGGAAAAAGTAGGAAAAAGTCGGGAAAAGTCGGGAAAAGTCGGGAAAAGTCGGAAAAAGTCGGAAAAAGTTGGAAAAAGTCGGGAAAAGTCGGAAAAAGTCGGGAAAAGTCGGGAAAAGTCGGAAAAAGTCAGGAAAAACCGGGAAAAGTCGGAAAAAGTAGGGAAAAGTCGGAAAAAATCGGAAAAAGTAGGGAAAAGTCAGGAAAAGTCGGAAAAAAGTGGAAAAATCAGAAAAAGTAGGAAAAAGTCGGGAAAAGTCGGAAAAAGTTGGAAAAAGTCGGAAAAAGTCGGAAAAAGTCGGGAAAAGTCGGAAAAAGTAGGGAAAAGTCGGGAAAAGTCGGAAAAAGTTGGAAAAAGTCGGGAAAAGTCGGAAAAAGTCGGGAAAAGTCGGGAAAAGTCGGGAAAAGACGGAAAAAGTCGGGAAAAACCGGGAAAAGTCGGAAAAGTAGGAAAAATTTTAAAAAGTCGGGAAAAGTCGGGAAAAGTCGGAAAAAAGTGGAAAAATCAGAAAAAGTAGGAAAAAGTCGGGAAAAGTCGGAAAAAGTTGGAAAAGTCGGAAAAAGTCGGGAAAAATCGGGAAAAGTCGGAAAAAGTAGGAAAAAGTCGGGAAAAGTCGGAAAAAGTCGGGAAAAGACGGAAAAATCGGGAAATGTCGGAAAAAGTCGGGAAAAATCGGGAAAAGTCGGAAGACTTTTTCCGACTTTTCCCGACTTTTTCCAACTTTTTCAAACTATTTCCGACTTTTCCCGACTTTTCCCGACTTTTTCCGACTTTTCCCGACTTTTTCCAACTTTTTCCGACTTTTCCCGACTTTTCCCTACTTTTTCCGACTTTTCCCGACTTTTCCTGACTTTTCCCGACTTTTCCCTACTTTTTCCGACTTTTCCCGACTTTTCCCGACTTTTTCCGACTTTTCCCGACTTTTCCCTACTTTTTCCGACTTTTTCTGATTTTTCCCAACTTTTTCCTTCTTTTTTTACGATTTTTCCGACTTTTTCCGACTTTTCCCGAAAAGTCTGGAAAATTCAGAAAAAGTCGTGAAAAGTCGGGAAAAATCAGAAAAAGTCGGGAAAAGTCGGAAAAAATCGGGAAAGGTCGGAAAAATTCGGAAAAAGTCAGAAAAAGTCGGGAGAAATCGGGAAAAATTGGGAAAAATCGAGAAAAGTCGGAAAAAGTAGGAAAAAGTCGGGTAAAGTCGGGAAAAGTCGGAAAAAGTAGGGAAAAGTCGGAAAAAGTCGGAAAAAGTCGGGAAAAGTCGGAAGAAGTGGGAAAAAGTCGGGAAAAGTCGGAAAAAGTTGGAAAAAGTCGGAAAAAGTCGGGAAAAGTCGGGAAAAGTCGGAAAAAGTCGGAAAAAGTCGTGAAAAGACGGGAGATGTCGGAAAAAGTCGGGAAAATTCGGGAAAAGTCGGGAAAGGTTTGAAAAAGTCAGGAAAAGTCGGGAAAAATTGGGAAAAATCGAGAAAAGTCGGAAAAAGTAGGAAAAAGTCGGGTAAAGTCGGGAAAAGTCGGAAAAAGTAGGGAAAAGTCGGAAAAAGTCGGAAAAAGTCGGGAAAAGTCGGAAAAAGTAGGGAAAAGTCGGGAAAAGTCGGAAAAAGTCGGGAAAAATCGGAAAAAGTCGGAAGAAGTGGGAAAAAGTCGGGAAAAGTCGGAAAAAGTTGGAAAAAGTCGGAAAAAGTCGGGAAAAGTCGGGAAAAGTCGGAAAAAGTCGGAAAAAGTCGTGAAAAGACGGGAGATGTCGGAAAAAGTCGGGAAAATTCGGGAAAAGTCGGGAAAAGTCGGAAAAAGTCAGGAAAAGTCGGAAAAAGTCGGGAAAAACCGGGAAAAGTCGGAAAAAGTAGGGAAAAGTCGGAAAAAATCGGAAAAAGTAGGGAAAAGTCGGGAAAAGTCGGAAAAAGTTGGAAAAATCAGAAAAAGTAGGAAAAAGTCGGGAAAAGTCGGAAAAAGTTGGAAAAAGTCGGAAAAAGTCGGAAAAAGTCGGGAAAAGTCGGGAAAAGTCGGAAAAAGTTGGAAAAAGTAGGAAAAAGTAGGAAAAAGTCGGGAAAAGTCGGAAAAAGTTGGAAAAAGTCGGAAAAAGTCGGAAAAAGTAGGGAAAAGTCGGGAAAAGTCGGAAAAAGTTGGAAAAAGTCGGGAAAAGTCGGAAAAAGTCGGGAAAAGTCGGAAAAAGTCGGGAAAAACCGGGAAAAGTCGGAAAAGTAGGAAAAATTTTAAAAAGTCGGGAAAAGTCGGAAAAAGTTGGAAAAAGTCGGGTAAAGTTGGGAAAAATAGGGAAATTTCGGAAAAAGTCGGGAAAAATCGGGAAAAGTTGGAAAAAGTCGGGAAAAATCGGGAAAAGTTGGAAAAAGTCGGGAAAAGTCGGAAAAATCGGGAAATGTCGGAAAAAGTCGGGAAAAATCGGGTAAAGTCGGGAAAAATCGGGAAATGTCGGGAAAAGTCGGAAAAATCGGGAAATGTCGGAAAAAGTCGGGAAAAATCGGGAAAAGTCGGAAAAAGTAGGAAAAAGTCGGGAAAAGTCGGAAAAAGTCGGGAAAAGATGGAAAAATCGGGAAATGTCGGAAAAAGTCGGGAAAAGTCGGAAGAAGTGGGAAAAAGTCGGGAAAAGTCGGAAAAAGTTGGAAAAAGTCGGAAAAAGTCGGGAAAAGTCGGAAAAAGTCGGGAAAAGTCGGAAAAAGTCGGGAAAAATCGGGAAAAGTCGGAAAAAGTAGGAAAAAGTCGGGTAAAGTTGGGAAAAATAGGGAAATTTCGGAAAAAGTCGGGAAAAATCGGGAAAAGTTGGAAAAAGTCGGGAAAAGTCGGAAAAAGTGGGAAAAAGTCGGGAAAAGTCGGAAAAAGTCGGGAAAAGTCGGAAAAATCGGGAAATGTCGGAAAAAGTCGGGAAAAGTCGGGAAAAGTCGGAAATTTTTTCCAACTTTTTCCGACTTTTCCCGACTTTTCCCTACTTTTTCCGATTTTTTCCGACTTTTTCCAACTTTTTCCGATTTTTCCCGACTTTTCACTACTTTTTCCGACTTTTCCCGACTTTTCCCGACTTTTTCCGACTTTTCCCGACTTTTCCCTACTTTTTCCGACTTCCCGACTTTTCCCGACTTTTTCCGACTTTTTCCGACTTTTTCCGACTTTTTCTGATTTTTCCCAACTTTTTCCTTCTTTTTTTACGATTTTTCCGACTTTTTCCGACTTTTCCCGAAAAGTCTGGAAAATTCAGAAAAAGTCGGGAAAAGTCGGGAAAAGTCGGGAAAAATCAGAAAAAGTCGGGAAAAGTCGGAAAAAATCGGGAAAGGTCGGAAAATGTCGGAAAAAGTCAGAAAAAGTCGGGAGAAATCGGGAAAGGTTTGAAAAAGTCGGGAAAAGTCGGGAAAAATCGGGAAAAATCGAGAAAAGTCGGAAAAAGTAGGAAAAAGTCGGGTAAGGTCAGGAAAAGTCGGAAAAAGTAGGAAAAAGTCGGGTAAAGTTGGAAAAAATAGGGAAATTTCGGAAAAAGTCGGGAAAAATCGGGAAAAGTTGGAAAAAGTCGGGAAAAGTCGGAAAAAGTGGGAAAAAGTCGGGAAAAGTCGGAAAAAGTCGGGAAAAGTCGGAAAAATCGGGAAATGTCGGAAAAAGTCGGGAAAAATCGGGAAAAGTCGGGAAAAGTCGGAAAAGTAGGAAAAATTTTAAAAAGTCGGGAAAAGTCGGGAAAAGTCGGAAAAAAGTGGAAAAATCAGAAAAAGTAGGAAAAAGTCGGGAAAAGTCGGAAAAAGTTGGAAAAAGTCGGAAAAAGTCGGGAAAAATCGGGAAAAGTCGGAAAAAGTAGGAAAAAGTCGGGAAAAGTCGGAAAAAGTCGGGAAAAGACGGAAAAATCGGGAAATGTCGGAAAAAGTCGGGAAAAATCGGGAAAAGTCGGAAGACTTTTTCCGACTTTTCCCGACTTTTTCCAACTTTTTCAAACTATTTCCGACTTTTCCCGACTTTTCCCGACTTTTTCCGACTTTTCCCGACTTTTTCCAACTTTTTCCGACTTTTCCCGACTTTTCCCTACTTTTTCCGACTTTTCCCGACTTTTCCTGACTTTTCCCGACTTTTCCCTACTTTTTCCGACTTTTCCCGACTTTTCCCGACTTTTTCCGACTTTTCCCGACTTTTCCCTACTTTTTCCGACTTTTTCTGATTTTTCCCAACTTTTTCCTTCTTTTTTTACGATTTTTCCGACTTTTTCCGACTTTTCCCGAAAAGTCTGGAAAATTCAGAAAAAGTCGTGAAAAGTCGGGAAAAATCAGAAAAAGTCGGGAAAAGTCGGAAAAAATCGGGAAAGGTCGGAAAAATTCGGAAAAAGTCAGAAAAAGTCGGGAGAAATCGGGAAAAATCGGGAAAAATCGAGAAAAGTCGGAAAAAGTAGGAAAAAGTCGGGTAAAGTCGGGAAAAGTCGGAAAAAGTAGGGAAAAGTCGGAAAAAGTCGGAAAAAGTCGGGAAAAGTCGGAAGAAGTGGGAAAAAGTCGGGAAAAGTCGGAAAAAGTTGGAAAAAGTCGGAAAAAGTCGGGAAAAGTCGGGAAAAGTCGGAAAAAGTCGGAAAAAGTCGTGAAAAGACGGGAGATGTCGGAAAAAGTCGGGAAAATTCGGGAAAAGTCGGGAAAGGTTTGAAAAAGTCAGGAAAAGTCGGGAAAAATTGGGAAAAATCGAGAAAAGTCGGAAAAAGTAGGAAAAAGTCGGGTAAAGTCGGGAAAAGTCGGAAAAAGTAGGGAAAAGTCGGAAAAAGTCGGAAAAAGTCGGGAAAAGTCGGAAAAAGTAGGGAAAAGTCGGGAAAAGTCGGAAAAAGTCGGGAAAAATCGGAAAAAGTCGGAAGAAGTGGGAAAAAGTCGGGAAAAGTCGGAAAAAGTTGGGAAAAGTCGGAAAAAGTCGGGAAAAATCGGGAAAAGTCGGAAAAAGTCGGAAAAAGTCGTGAAAAGACGGGAGATGTCGGAAAAAGTCGGGAAAATTCGGGAAAAGTCGGGAAAAGTCGGAAAAAGTCAGGAAAAGTCGGAAAAAGTCGGGAAAAACCGGGAAAAGTCGGAAAAAGTAGGGAAAAGTCGGAAAAAATCGGAAAAAGTAGGGAAAAGTCGGGAAAAGTCGGAAAAAGTTGGAAAAATCAGAGAAAAGTAGGAAAAAGTCGGGAAAAGTCGGAAAAAGTTGGAAAAAGTCGGAAAAAGTCGGAAAAAGTCGGGCAAAGTCAGGAAAAGTCGGAAAAAGTCGGAAAAAGTAGGAAAAGGTTGGAAAAAGTTGGGAAAAGTCGGAAAAAGTTGGAAAAAGTCAGGAAAAGTCGGAAAAAGTAGGGAAAAGTCGGGAAAAGTCGGAAAAAGTTGGGAAAAGTCGGGAAAAGTCGGAAAAAGTCGGGAAAAGTCGGAAAAAGTCGGGAAAAACCGGGAAAAGTCGGAAAAGTAGGAAAAATTTTAAAAAGTCGGGAAAAGTCGGAAAAAGTTGGAAAAAGTCGGGTAAAGTTGGGAAAAATAGGGAAATTTCGGAAAAAGTCGGGAAAAATCGGGAAAAGTTGGAAAAAGTCGGGAAAAATCGGGAAAAGTTGGAAAAAGTCGGGAAAAGTCGGAAAAATCGGGAAATGTCGGAAAAAGTCGGGAAAAATCGGGTAAAGTCGGGAAAAATCGGGAAATGTCGGGAAAAGTCGGAAAAATCGGGAAATGTCGGAAAAAGTCGGGAAAAATCGGGAAAAGTCGGAAAAAGTAGGAAAAAGTCGGGAAAAGTCGGAAAAAGTCGGGAAAAGATGGAAAAATCGGGAAATGTCGGAAAAAGTCGGGAAAAGTCGGAAGAAGTGGGAAAAAGTCGGGAAAAGTCGGAAAAAGTTGGAAAAAGTCGGAAAAAGTCGGGAAAAGTCGGAAAAAGTCGGGAAAAGTCGGAAAAAGTCGGGAAAAATCGGGAAAAGTCGGAAAAAGTAGGAAAAAGTCGGGTAAAGTTGGGAAAAATAGGGAAATTTCGGAAAAAGTCGGGAAAAATCGGGAAAAGTTGGAAAAAGTCGGGAAAAGTCGGAAAAAGTGGGAAAAAGTCGGGAAAAGTCGGAAAAAGTCGGGAAAAGTCGGAAAAATCGGGAAATGTCGGAAAAAGTCGGGAAAAATCGGGAAAAGTCGGGAAAAGTCGGAAATTTTTTCCAACTTTTTCCGACTTTTCCCGACTTTTCCCTACTTTTTCCGATTTTTTCCGACTTTTTCCAACTTTTTCCGATTTTTCCCGACTTTTCACTACTTTTTCCGACTTTTCCCGACTTTTCCCGACTTTTTCCGACTTTTCCCGACTTTTCCCTACTTTTTCCGACTTCCCGACTTTTCCCGACTTTTTCCGACTTTTTCCGACTTTTTCCGACTTTTTCTGATTTTTCCCAACTTTTTCCTTCTTTTTTTACGATTTTTCCGACTTTTTCCGACTTTTCCCGAAAAGTCTGGAAAATTCAGAAAAAGTCGGGAAAAGTCGGGAAAAGTCGGGAAAAATCAGAAAAAGTCGGGAAAAGTCGGAAAAAATCGGGAAAGGTCGGAAAATGTCGGAAAAAGTCAGAAAAAGTCGGGAGAAATCGGGAAAGGTTTGAAAAAGTCGGGAAAAGTCGGGAAAAATCGGGAAAAATCGAGAAAAGTCGGAAAAAGTAGGAAAAAGTCGGGTAAGGTCAGGAAAAGTCGGAAAAAGTAGGAAAAAGTCGGGTAAAGTTGGAAAAAATAGGGAAATTTCGGAAAAAGTCGGGAAAAATCGGGAAAAGTTGGAAAAAGTCGGGAAAAGTCGGAAAAAGTGGGAAAAAGTCGGGAAAAGTCGGAAAAAGTCGGGAAAAGTCGGAAAAATCGGGAAATGTCGGAAAAAATCGGGAAAAATCGGGAAAAGTCGGGAAAAGTCGGAAAATTTTTCCAACTTTTTCCGACTTTTCCCGACTTTTCCCTACTTTTTCCGATTTTTTCCGACTTTTCCCTACTTTTTCCGACTTTTCCCGGTTTTTCCTGACTTTTTCCGACTTTTCCCGACTTTTCCCGGCTTTTTCCGACTTTTCCCGACTTTTTCCAACTTTTTCCGACTTTTCCCGACTTTTCCCTACTTTTTCCGACTTTTCCCGACTTTTTCCGACTTTTCCCGACTTTTCCCTACTTTTTCCGACTTTTCCCGACTTTTCCCGACTTTTTCCGACTTTTTCCGACTTTTTCTGATTTTTCCCAACTTTTTCCTTCTTTTTTTACGATTTTTCCGACTTTTTCCGACTTTTCCCGAAAAGTCTGGAAAATTCAGAAAAAGTCGGGAAACATCAGAAAAAGTCTGGAAAAGTCGGGAAAAGTCGGGAAAAATCAGAAAAAGTCGGGAAAAGTCGGAAAAAATCGGGAAAGGTCGGAAAAAGTCGGAAAAAGTCAGAAAAAGTCGGGAGAAATCGGGAAAGGTTTGGAAAAGTCGGGAAAAGTCGGGAAAAATCGGGAAAAATCGAGAAAAGTCGGAAAAAGTAGGAAAAAGTCGGGTAAAGTCGGGAAAAGTCGGAAAAAGTAGGGAAAAGTCGGAAAAAATCGGAAAAAGTAGGGAAAAGTCGGGAAAAGTCGGAAAAAGTTGGAAAAATCAGAAAAAGTAGGAAAAAGTCGGGAAAAGTCGGAAAAAGTCGGGAAAAGTCGGGAAAAGTCGGAAAAAGTAGGGAAAAGTCGGGAAAAGTCGGAAAAGTTGGAAAAAGTCGGGAAAAGTCGGAAAAAGTCGGGAAAAATCGGGAAAAGTTGGAAAAAGTCGGGAAAAGTCGGAAAAAGTGGGAAAAAGTCGGGAAAAGTCGGAAAAAGTCGGGAAAAGTCGGAAAAATCGGGAAATGTTGGAAAAAGTCGGGAAAAATCGGGAAAAGTCGGAAAAAGTCGGGAAAAGTCGGGTAAAGTTGGGAAAAATAGGGAAATTTCGGAAAAAGTCGGGAAAAATCGGAAAAAGTCGGAAGAAGTGGGAAAAAGTAGGGAAAAGTCGGAAAAAGTTGGAAAAAGTCGGAAAAAGTCGGGAAAAGTCGGAAAAAGTCGGGAAAAGTCGGAAAAAGTCGGGAAAAATCGGGAAAAGTCGGAAAAATTAGGAAAAAGTCGGGTAAAGTTGGGAAAAATAGGGAAATTTCGGAAAAAGTCGGGAAAAATCGGGAAAAGTTGGAAAAAGTCGGGAAAAGTCGGAAAAAGTGGGAAAAAGTCAGGAAAAGTCGGAAAAAGTCGGGAAAAGTCGGAAAAATCGGGAAATGTCGGAAAAAGTCGGGAAAAATCGGGAAAAGTCGGAAAAAGTAGGGAAAAGTCGGAAAAAGTGGGAAAAAGTCGGGAAAAGTCGGAAAAAGTCGGGAAAAGTCGGAAAAATCGGGAAATGTCGGAAAAAGTCGGGAAAAATCGGGAAAAGTCGGAAAAAGTAGGGAAAAGTCGGGTAAAGTTGGGAAAAATAGGGAAATTTCGGAAAAAGTCGGGAAAAATCGGGAAATGTCGGGAAAAGTCGGAAAAAGTCGGGAAAAGTCGGGAAAAGTCGGAAAAAGTCGGAAGAAGTGGGAAAAAGTCGGGAAAAGTCGGAAAAAGTTGGAAAAAGTCGGAAAAAGTCGGGAAAAGTCGGAAAAAGTCGGGAAAAGTCGGAAAAAGTCGGGAAAAATCTGGAAAAGTCGGAAAAAGTCGGAAGAAGTGGGAAAAAGTCGGGAAAAGTCGGAAAAAGTTGGAAAAAGTCGGAAAAAGTCGGGAAAAGTCGGGAAAAGTCGGAAAATTTTTTCCTGACTTTTTCCGACTTTTCCCGACTTTTCCCGACTTTTTCCGACTTTTTCCGACTTTTCCCGACTTTTTCCGACTTTTCCTGACTTTTTCCAACTTTTTCCGACTTTTCCCGACTTTTTCCTACTTTTTCTGATTGTTCCAACTTTTTCCGACTTTTCCCGACTTTTGCCTACTTTTTCCGATTTTTTCCGACTTTTCCCTACTTTTTCCGACTTTTCCCGGTTTTTCCCGACTTTTTCCGACTTTTCCTGACTTTTTCCGACTTTTCCCGACTTTTCCCGAATTTTCCCGACTTTTTCCGACTTTTCCCGACTTTTTCCGACTTTTCCTGACTTTTTCCGACTTTTCCCGACTTTTTCCGACTTTTTCCGACTTTTTCTGATTTTTCCCAACTTTTTCCTTCTTTTTTTACGATTTTTCCGACTTTTTCCGACTTTTCCCGAAAAGTCTGGAAAATTCAGAAAAAGTCGGGAAACATCAGAAAAAGTCGGGAAAAGTCGGGAAAAGTCGGGAAAAATCAGAAAAAGTCGGGAAAAGTCGGAAAAAATCGGGAAAGGTCGGAAAAAGTCGGAAAAAGTCAGAAAAAGTCGGGAGAAATCGGGAAAGGTTTGAAAAAGTCGGGAAAAGTCGGGAAAAATCGGGAAAAATCGAGAAAAGTCGGAAAAAGTAGGAAAAAGTCGGGTAAAGTCGGGAAAAGTCGGAAAAAGTAGGGAAAAGTCGGAAAAAGTCGGAAAAAGTCGGGAAAAGTCGGGAAAAGTCGGAAAAAGTAGGGAAAAGTCGGGAAAAGTCGGAAAAAGTCGGGAAAAATCGGAAAAAGTCGGAAGAAGTGGGAAAAAGTGGGGAAAAGTCGGAAAAAGTTGGAAAAAGTCGGAAAAAGTCGGGAAAAGTCGTGAAAAGTCGGAAAAAATCGAGAAAAGTCGGAAAAAGTAGGAAAAAGTCGGGTAAAGTCGGGAAAAGTCGGAAAAAGTAGGGAAAAGTCGGAAAAAGTCGGGAAAAGTCGGGAAAATTCGGGAAAAGTCGGGAAAAGTCGGAAAAAGTCAGGAAAAGTCGGAAAAAGTCGGGAAAGGTTTGAAAAAGTCGGGAAAAGTCGGAAAAAGTCGGAAAAAGTTGGAAAAAGTCGGGAAAAGTCGGAAAAAGTCGGGAAAAAGTCGGGTAAAGTCGGGAAAAGTCGGAAGAAGTGGGAAAAAGTCGGGAAAAGTCGGAAAAAGTCGGAAAAAGTCGGGAAAAGTCGGAAAAAGTCGGGAAAAATCGGGAAAAGTCGGAAAAATTAGGAAAAAGTCGGGTAAAGTTGGGAAAAATAGGGAAATTTCGGAAAAAGTCGGGAAAAATCGGGAAAAGTTGGAAAAAGTCGGGAAAAGTCGGAAAAAGTGGGAAAAAGTCGGGAAAAGTCGGAAAAAGTCGGGAAAAGTCGGAAAAATCGGGAAATGTCGGAAAAAGTCGGGAAAAATCGGGAAAAGTCGGAAAAAGTAGGGAAAAGTCGGGTAAAGTTGGGAAAAATAGGGAAATTTCGGAAAAAGTCGGGAAAAATCGGGAAATGTCGGGAAAAGTCGGAAAAAGTCGGGAAAAGTCGGGAAAAGTCGGAAAAAGTCAGAAGAAGTGGGAAAAAGTCGGGAAAAGTCGGAAAAAGTTGGAAAAAGTCGGAAAAAGTCGGGAAAAGTCGGAAAAAGTCGGGAAAAGTCGGAAAAAGTCGGGAAAAATCGTGAAAAGTCGGAAAAATTAGGAAAAAGTCGGGTAAAGTTGGGAAAAATAGGGAAATTTCGGAAAAAGTCGGGAAAAATCGGGAAAAGTTGGAAAAAGTCGGGAAAAGTCGGAAAAAGTGGGAAAAAGTCGGGAAAAGTCGGAAAAAGTCGGGAAAAGTCGGAAAAATCGGGAAATGTCGGAAAAAGTCGGGAAAAATCGGGAAAAGTCGGAAAAAGTAGGGAAAAGTCGGGTAAAGTTGGGAAAAATAGGGAAATTTCGGAAAAAGTCGGGAAAAATCGGGAAATGTCGGGAAAAGTCGGAAAAAGTCGGGAAAAGTCGGGAAAAGTCGGAAAAAGTCGGAAGAAGTGGGAAAAAGTCGGGAAAAGTCGGAAAAAGTTGGAAAAAGTCAGAAAAAGTCGGGAAAAGTCGGGAAAAGTCGGGAAAAGTCGGAAATTTTTTCCAACTTTTTCCGACTTTTCCCGACTTTTCCCTACTTTTTCCGATTTTTTCCGACTTTTCCCTACTTTTTCCGACTTTTCCCGGTTTTTCCTGACTTTTTCCGACTTTTCCCTACTTTTCCCGACTTTTTCCGACTTTTCCCGACTTTTTCCAACTTTTTCCGACTTTTCCCGACTTTTCCCTACTTTTTCCGACTTTTCCCGACTTTTCCCGACTTTTCCCGACTTTTCCCTACTTTTTCCGACTTTTCCCGACTTTTCCCGACTTTTTCCGACTTTTCCCGACTTTTCCCTACTTTTTCCGACTTTTCCCGACTTTTCCCGACTTTTTCCGACTTTTTCCGACTTTTTCCGACTTTTTCTGATTTTTCCCAACTTTTTCCTTCTTTTTTTACGATTTTTCCGACTTTTTCCGACTTTTCCCGAAAAGTCTGGAAAATTCAGAAAAAGTCGGGAAAAGTCGGGAAAAGTCGGGAAAAATCAGAAAAAGTCGGGAAAAGTCGGAAAAAATCGGGAAAGGTCGGAAAAAGTCGGAAAAAGTCAGAAAAAGTCGGGAGAAATCGGGAAAGGTTTGAAAAAGTCGGGAAAAGTCGGGAAAATCGGGAAAAATCGAGAAAAGTCAGAAAAAGTCGGGAAAAGTCGGAAAAAGTAGGGAAAAGTCGGGAAAAGTCGGAAAAAGTCGGGAAAAATCGGAAAAAGTCGGAAGAAGTGGGAAAAAGTCGGGAAAAGTCGGAAAAAGTTGGAAAAAGTCGGAAAAAGTCGGGAAAAGTCGGGAAAAGTCGGGAAAAGTCGTGAAAAGACGGGAGATGTCGGAAAAAGTCGGGAAAATTCGGGAAAAGTCGGGAAAAGTCGGAAAAAGTCAGGAAAAGTCGGAAAAAGTCGGGAAAAACCGGGAAAAGTCGGAAAAAGTAGGGAAAAGTCGGAAAAAATCGGAAAAAGTAGGGAAAAGTCGGGAAAAGTCGGAAAAAGTTGGAAAAATCAGAAAAAGTAGGAAAAAGTCGGGAAAAGTCGGAAAAAGTTGGAAAAAGTCGGAAAAAGTCGGAAAAAGTCGGGAAAAGTCGGGAAAAGTCGGAAAAAGTTGGAAAAAGTAGGAAAAAGTAGGAAAAAGTCGGGAAAAGTCGGAAAAAGTTGGAAAAAGTCGGAAAAAGTCGGAAAAAGTAGGGAAAAGTCGGGAAAAGTCGGAAAAAGTTGGAAAAAGTCGGGAAAAGTCGGAAAAAGTCGGGAAAAGTCGGAAAAAGTCGGGAAAAACCGGGAAAAGTCGGAAAAGTAGGAAAAATTTTAAAAAGTCGGGAAAAGTCGGGAAAAGACGGAAAAATCGGGAAATGTCGGAAAAAGTCGGGAAAAGTCGGAAGAAGTGGGAAAAAGTCGGGAAAAGTCGGAAAAAGTTGGAAAAAGTCGGAAAAAGTCGGGAAAAGTCGGAAAAAGTCGGGAAAAGTCGGAAAAAGTCGGGAAAAATCGGGAAAAGTCGGAAAAAGTAGGAAAAAGTCGGGTAAAGTTGGGAAAAATAGGGAAATTTCGGAAAAAGTCGGGAAAAATCGGGAAAAGTTGGAAAAAGTCGGGAAAAGTCGGAAAAAGTGGGAAAAAGTCGGGAAAAGTCGGAAAAAGTCGGGAAAAGTCGGAAAAATCGGGAAATGTCGGAAAAAGTCGGGAAAAATCGGGAAAAGTCGGGAAAAGTCGGAAAATTTTTCCAACTTTTTCCGACTTTTCCCGACTTTTCCCTACTTTTTCCGATTTTTTCCGACTTTTCCCTACTTTTTCCGACTTTTCCCGGTTTTTCCTGACTTTTTCCGACTTTTCCCGACTTTTCCCGACTTTTTCCGACTTTTCCCGACTTTATCCAACTTTTTCCGACTTTTCCCGATTTTTCCCTACTTTTTCCGACTTTTCCCGACTTTTCCCGACTTTTTCCGACTTTTCCCGACTTTTCCCTACTTTTTCCGACTTTTCCCGACTTTTCCCGACTTTTTCCGACTTTTTCCGACTTTTTCCGACTTTTTCTGATTTTTCCCAACTTTTTCCTTCTTTTTTTACGATTTTTCCGACTTTTTCCGACTTTTCCCGAAAAGTCTGGAAAATTCAGAAAAAGTCGGGAAACATCAGAAAAAGTCTAGAAAAGTCGGGAAAAGTCGGGAAAAATCAGAAAAAGTCGGGAAAAGTCGGAAAAAATCGGGAAAGGTCGGAAAAAGTCGGAAAAAGTCGGAAAAAGTCGGGAAAAGTCGGAAAAAGTCGGGAAAAGTCGGAAAAAGTCGGGAAAAATCGGGAAAAGTCGGAAAAATTAGGAAAAAGTCGGGTAAAGTTGGGAAAAATAGGGAAATTTCGGAAAAAGTCGGGAAAAATCGGGAAAAGTTGGAAAAAGTCGGGAAAAGTCGGAAAAAGTGGGAAAAAGTCGGGAAAAGTCGGAAAAAGTCGGGAAAAGTCGGAAAAATCGGGAAATGTCGGAAAAAGTCGGGAAAAATCGGGAAAAGTCGGAAAAAGTAGGGAAAAGTCGGGTAAAGTTGGGAAAAATAGGGAAATTTCGGAAAAAGTCGGGAAAAATCGGGAAATGTCGGGAAAAGTCGGAAAAAGTCGGGAAAAGTCGGGAAAAGTCGGAAAAAGTCGGAAGAAGTGGGAAAAAGTCGGGAAAAGTCGGAAAAAGTTGGAAAAAGTCGGAAAAAGTCGGGAAAAGTCGGGAAAAGTCGGGAAAAGTCGGAAAATTTTTCCAACTTTTTCCGACTTTTCCCGACTTTTCCCTACTTTTTCCGATTTTTTCCGACTTTTCCCTACTTTTTCCGACTTTTCCCGGTTTTTCCTGACTTTTTCCGACTTTTCCCTACTTTTCCCGACTTTTTCCGACTTTTCCCGACTTTTTCCAACTTTTTCCGACTTTTCCCGACTTTTCCCGACTTTTTCCGACTTTTCCCGACTTTTCCCGACTTTTCCCGACTTTTCCCTACTTTTTCCGACTTTTCCCGACTTTTCCCGACTTTTTCCGACTTTTCCCGACTTTTCCCTACTTTTTCCGACTTTTCCCGACTTTTCCCGACTTTTTCCGACTTTTTCCGACTTTTTCCGACTTTTTCTGATTTTTCCCAACTTTTTCCTTCTTTTTTTACGATTTTTCCGACTTTTTCCGACTTTTCCCGAAAAGTCTGGAAAATTCAGAAAAAGTCGGGAAAAGTCGGGAAAAGTCGGGAAAAATCAGAAAAAGTCGGGAAAAGTCGGAAAAAATCGGGAAAGGTCGGAAAAAGTCGGAAAAAGTCAGAAAAAGTCGGGAGAAATCGGGAAAGGTTTGAAAAAGTCGGGAAAAGTCGGGAAAAATCGGGAAAAGTCGGAAAAAGTCGGGAAAAACCGGGAAAAGTCGGAAAAGTAGGAAAAATTTTAAAAAGTCGGGAAAAGTCGGGAAAAGACGGAAAAATCGGGAAATGTCGGAAAAAGTCGGGAAAAGTCGGAAGAAGTGGGAAAAAGTCGGGAAAAGTCGGAAAAAGTTGGAAAAAGTCGGAAAAAGTCGGGAAAAGTCGGAAAAAGTCGGGAAAAGTCGGAAAAAGTCGGGAAAAATCGGGAAAAGTCGGAAAAAGTAGGAAAAAGTCGGGTAAAGTTGGGAAAAATAGGGAAATTTCGGAAAAAGTCGGGAAAAATCGGGAAAAGTTGGAAAAAGTCGGGAAAAGTCGGAAAAAGTGGGAAAAAGTCGGGAAAAGTCGGAAAAAGTCGGGAAAAGTCGGAAAAATCGGGAAATGTCGGAAAAAGTCGGGAAAAATCGGGAAAAGTCGGGAAAAGTCGGAAAATTTTTCCAACTTTTTCCGACTTTTCCCGACTTTTCCCTACTTTTTCCGATTTTTTCCGACTTTTCCCTACTTTTTCCGACTTTTCCCGGTTTTTCCTGACTTTTTCCGACTTTTCCCGACTTTTCCCGACTTTTTCCGACTTTTCCCGACTTTATCCAACTTTTTCCGACTTTTCCCGATTTTTCCCTACTTTTTCCGACTTTTCCCGACTTTTCCCGACTTTTTCCGACTTTTCCCGACTTTTCCCTACTTTTTCCGACTTTTCCCGACTTTTCCCGACTTTTTCCGACTTTTTCCGACTTTTTCTGATTTTTCCCAACTTTTTCCTTCTTTTTTTACGATTTTTCCGACTTTTTCCGACTTTTCCCGAAAAGTCTGGAAAATTCAGAAAAAGTCGGGAAACATCAGAAAAAGTCTAGAAAAGTCGGGAAAAGTCGGGAAAAATCAGAAAAAGTCGGGAAAAGTCGGAAAAAATCGGGAAAGGTCGGAAAAAGTCGGAAAAAGTCGGAAAAAGTCGGGAAAAGTCGGAAAAAGTCGGGAAAAGTCGGAAAAAGTCGGGAAAAATCGGGAAAAGTCGGAAAAATTAGGAAAAAGTCGGGTAAAGTTGGGAAAAATAGGGAAATTTCGGAAAAAGTCGGGAAAAATCGGGAAAAGTTGGAAAAAGTCGGGAAAAGTCGGAAAAAGTGGGAAAAAGTCGGGAAAAGTCGGAAAAAGTCGGGAAAAGTCGGAAAAATCGGGAAATGTCGGAAAAAGTCGGGAAAAATCGGGAAAAGTCGGAAAAAGTAGGGAAAAGTCGGGTAAAGTTGGGAAAAATAGGGAAATTTCGGAAAAAGTCGGGAAAAATCGGGAAATGTCGGGAAAAGTCGGAAAAAGTCGGGAAAAGTCGGGAAAAGTCGGAAAAAGTCGGAAGAAGTGGGAAAAAGTCGGGAAAAGTCGGAAAAAGTTGGAAAAAGTCGGAAAAAGTCGGGAAAAGTCGGGAAAAGTCGGGAAAAGTCGGAAAATTTTTCCAACTTTTTCCGACTTTTCCCGACTTTTCCCTACTTTTTCCGATTTTTTCCGACTTTTCCCTACTTTTTCCGACTTTTCCCGGTTTTTCCTGACTTTTTCCGACTTTTCCCTACTTTTCCCGACTTTTTCCGACTTTTCCCGACTTTTTCCAACTTTTTCCGACTTTTCCCGACTTTTCCCTACTTTTTCCGACTTTTCCCGACTTTTCCCGACTTTTCCCGACTTTTCCCTACTTTTTCCGACTTTTCCCGACTTTTCCCGACTTTTTCCGACTTTTCCCGACTTTTCCCTACTTTTTCCGACTTTTCCCGACTTTTCCCGACTTTTTCCGACTTTTTCCGACTTTTTCCGACTTTTTCTGATTTTTCCCAACTTTTTCCTTCTTTTTTTACGATTTTTCCGACTTTTTCCGACTTTTCCCGAAAAGTCTGGAAAATTCAGAAAAAGTCGGGAAAAGTCGGGAAAAGTCGGGAAAAATCAGAAAAAGTCGGGAAAAGTCGGAAAAAATCGGGAAAGGTCGGAAAAAGTCGGAAAAAGTCAGAAAAAGTCGGGAGAAATCGGGAAAGGTTTGAAAAAGTCGGGAAAAGTCGGGAAAAATCGGGAAAAATCGAGAAAAGTCGGAAAAAGTCGGGAAAAGTCGGAAAAAGTAGGGAAAAGTCGGGAAAAGTCGGAAAAAGTCGGGAAAAATCGGAAAAAGTCGGAAGAAGTGGGAAAAAGTCGGGAAAAGTCGGAAAAAGTTGGAAAAAGTCGGAAAAAGTCGGTAAAAGTCGGGAAAAGTCGGGAAAAGTCGTGAAAAGACGGGAGATGTCGGAAAAAGTCGGGAAAATTCGGGAAAAGTCGGGAAAAGTCGGAAAAAGTCAGGAAAAGTCGGAAAAAGTCGGGAAAAACCGGGAAAAGTCGGAAAAAGTAGGGAAAAGTCGGAAAAAATCGGAAAAAGTAGGGAAAAGTCGGGAAAAGTCGGAAAAAGTTGGAAAAATCAGAAAAAGTAGGAAAAAGTCGGGAAAAGTCGGAAAAAGTTGGAAAAAGTCGGAAAAAGTCGGAAAAAGTCGGGAAAAGTCGGGAAAAGTCGGAAAAAGTTGGAAAAAGTAGGAAAAAGTAGGAAAAAGTCGGGAAAAGTCGGAAAAAGTTGGAAAAAGTCGGAAAAAGTCGGAAAAAGTAGGGAAAAGTCGGGAAAAGTCGGAAAAAGTTGGAAAAAGTCGGGAAAAGTCGGAAAAAGTCGGGAAAAGTCGGAAAAAGTCGGGAAAAACCGGGAAAAGTCGGAAAAGTAGGAAAAATTTTAAAAAGTCGGGAAAAGTCGGGAAAAGACGGAAAAATCGGGAAATGTCGGAAAAAGTCGGGAAAAGTCGGAAGAAGTGGGAAAAAGTCGGGAAAAGTCGGAAAAAGTTGGAAAAAGTCGGAAAAAGTCGGGAAAAGTCGGAAAAAGTCGGGAAAAGTCGGAAAAAGTCGGGAAAAATCGGGAAAAGTCGGAAAAAGTAGGAAAAAGTCGGGTAAAGTTGGGAAAAATAGGGAAATTTCGGAAAAAGTCGGGAAAAATCGGGAAAAGTTGGAAAAAGTCGGGAAAAGTCGGAAAAAGTGGGAAAAAGTCGGGAAAAGTCGGAAAAAGTCGGGAAAAGTCGGAAAAATCGGGAAATGTCGGAAAAAGTCGGGAAAAATCGGGAAAAGTCGGGAAAAGTCGGAAAATTTTTCCAACTTTTTCCGACTTTTCCCGACTTTTCCCTACTTTTTCCGATTTTTTCCGACTTTTCCCTACTTTTTCCGACTTTTCCCGGTTTTTCCTGACTTTTTCCGACTTTTCCCGACTTTTCCCGACTTTTTCCGACTTTTCCCGACTTTATCCAACTTTTTCCGACTTTTCCCGATTTTTCCCTACTTTTTCCGACTTTTCCCGACTTTTCCCGACTTTTTCCGACTTTTCCCGACTTTTCCCTACTTTTTCCGACTTTTCCCGACTTTTCCCGACTTTTTCCGACTTTTTCCGACTTTTCCGACTTTTTCTGATTTTTCCCAACTTTTTCCTTCTTTTTTTACGATTTTTCCGACTTTTTCCGACTTTTCCCGAAAAGTCTGGAAAATTCAGAAAAAGTCGGGAAACATCAGAAAAAGTCTAGAAAAGTCGGGAAAAGTCGGGAAAAATCAGAAAAAGTCGGGAAAAGTCGGAAAAAATCGGGAAAGGTCGGAAAAAGTCGGAAAAAGTCGGAAAAAGTCGGGAAAAGTCGGAAAAATCGGGAAATGTCGGAAAAAGTCGGGAAAAATCGGGAAAAGTCGGAAAAAGTAGGGAAAAGTCGAGTAAAGTTGGGAAAAATAGGGAAATTTCGGAAAAAGTCGGGAAAAATCGGAAAAAGTCGGAAGAAGTGGGAAAAAGTCGGGAAAAATCGGAAAAAGTCGGAAAAATCGGGAAATGTCGGAAAAAGTCGGGAAAAGTCGGAAAAAGTTGGAAAAAGTAGGGAAAAGTCGAGTAAAGTTGGGAAAAATAGGGAAATTTCGGAAAAAGTCGGGAAAAATCGGAAAAAGTCGGAAGAAGTGGGAAAAAGTCGGGAAAAATCGGAAAAAGTCGGAAAAATCGGGAAATGTCGGAAAAAGTCGGGAAAAGTCGGGAAAAGTCGGAAAAAGTTGGAAAAAGTAGGAAAAAGTCGGAAAAAGTCGGAAAAAGTTGGAAAAAGTCGGAAAAAGTCGGAAAAAGTAGGGAAAAGTCGGGAAAAGTCGGAAAAAGTTGGAAAAAGTCGGGAAAAGTCGGAAAAAGTCGGGAAAAGTCGGGAAAAGTCGGAAAAAGTCGGGAAAAACCGGGAAAAGTAGGAAAAGTAGGAAAAATTTTAAAAAGTCGGGAAAAGTCGGAAAAAGTCGGGAAAAATCGGGAAAAGTTGGAAAAAGTCGGGAAAAGTCGGAAAAAGTGGGAAAAAGTCGGGAAAAGTCGGAAAAATCGGGAAATGTCGGAAAAAGTCGGGAAAAATCGGGAAAAGTCGGAAAAAGTAGGGAAAAGTCGGGTAAAGTTGGGAAAAATAGGGAAATTTCGGGAAAAGTCGGGAAAAATCGGGAAATGTCGGGAAAAGTCGGAAAAAGTCGGGAAAAGTCGGGAAAAGTCGGAAAAAGTCGGAAGAAGTGGGAAAAAGTCAGGAAAAGTCGGAAAAAGTTGGAAAAAGTCGGAAAAAGTCGGGAAAAGTCGGGAAAAGTCGGAAAAAGTCGTGAAAAGACGGGAGATGTCGGAAAAAGTCGGAAAAAGTAGGGAAAAGTCGGAAAAAGTCGGAAAAAGTTGGAAAAAGTCGGGAAAAGTCGGAAAAAGTCGGAAAAGGTTGGAAAAAGTTGGGAAAAGTCGGAAAAAGTTGGAAAAAGTAGGGAAAAGTCGGAAAAAGTCGGAAAAAGTTGGAAAAAGTCGGGAAAAGTCGGAAAAAGTCGGGAAAAAGTCGGGCAAAGTCAGGAAAAGTCGGAAAAAGTCGGAAAAAGTAGGAAAAGGTTGGAAAAAGTTGGGAAAAGTCGGAAAAAGTTGGAAAAAGTCAGGAAAAGTCGGAAAAAGTCGGGAAAAGTCGGGAAAATTCGGAAAAAGTCGGGAAAAGTCGGGAAAAGTCGGAAAAAGTAGGGAAAAGTCGGAAAAAGTCGGAAAAAGTAGGAAAAAGTTGGAAAAAGTCGGAAAAAGTTGGAAAAATCAGAAAAAGTAGGAAAAAGTCGGGTAAAGTCGGGAAAAGTTGGAAAAAGTCGGGAAAAGTCGGAAAAAGTCGGGAAAAAGTCGGGCAAAGTCAGGAAAAGTCGGAAAAAGTCGGAAAAAGTAGGAAAAGGTTGGAAAAAGTTGGGAAAAGTCGGAAAAAGTTGGAAAAAGTCAGGAAAAGTCGGAAAAAGTCGGGAAAAGTCGGGAAAATTCGGAAAAAGTCGGAAAAGTCGGAAAAAGTTGGAAAAATAGGTAAATTTCGGGAAAAATCGGGAAAAGTCGGGAAAAGTCGGGAAAAGTCAGAAAAAGTCGGAAAAGGTTGGAAAAAGTTGGGAAAAGTCGGAAAAAGTTGGAAAAAGTAGGGAAAAGTCGGAAAAAGTCGGAAAAAGTTGGAAAAAGTCGGGAAAAGTCGGAAAAAGTCGGGAAAAAGTCGGGCAAAGTCAGGAAAAGTCGGAAAAAGTCGGAAAAAGTAGGAAAAGGTTGGAAAAAGTTGGGAAAAGTCGGAAAAAGTTGGAAAAATCAGAAAAAGTAGGAAAAAGTCGGGTAAAGTCGGGAAAAGTTGGAAAAAGTCGGGAAAAGTCGGAAAAAGTCGGGAAAAAGTCGGGCAAAGTCAGGAAAAGTCGGAAAAAGTCGGAAAAAGTAGGAAAAGGTTGGAAAAAGTTGGGAAAAGTCGGAAAAAGTTGGAAAAAGTCAGGAAAAGTCGGAAAAAGTCGGGAAAAGTCGGGAAAATTCGGAAAAAGTCGGGAAAAGTCGGAAAAAGTTGGAAAAATAGGTAAATTTCGGGAAAAATCGGGAAAAGTCGGGAAAAGTCGGGAAAAGTCAGAAAAAGTCGGAAAAGGTTGGAAAAAGTTGGGAAAAGTCGGAAAAAGTTGGAAAAAGTAGGGAAAAGTCGGAAAAAGTCGGAAAAAGTTGGAAAAAGTCGGGAAAAGTCGGAAAAAGTCGGGAAAAAGTCGGGCAAAGTCAGGAAAAGTCGGAAAAAGTCGGAAAAAGTAGGAAAAGGTTGGAAAAAGTTGGGAAAAGTCGGAAAAAGTTGGAAAAAGTCAGGAAAAGTCGGAAAAAGTCGGGAAAAGTCGGGAAAATTCGGAAAAAGTCGGGAAAAGTCGGGAAAAGTCGGAAAAAGTAGGGAAAAGTCGGAAAAAGTCGGAAAAAGTAGGAAAAAGTTGGAAAAAGTCGGAAAAAGTTGTAAAAATCAGAAAAAGTAGGAAAAAGTCGGGTAAAGTCGGGAAAAGTCGGAAAAAGTCAGGAAAAGTCGGAAAAAGTCGGGAAAAGTCGGAAAAAGTTGGAAAAAGTCGGGAAAAGTTGGAAAAATCAGAAAAAGTAGGAAAAAGTCGGGTAAAGTCGGGAAAAGTCGGAAAAAGTCAGGAAAAGTCGGAAAAAGTCGGAAAAAGTAGGGAAAAGTCGGGAAAAGTCGGAAAAAGTCGGGAAAAGTCGGAAAAAGTCGGAAAAAGTCGGGAAAAAGTCGGGTAAAGTTGGGAAAAGTAGGAAAAATTCGGAAAAAGTAGGAAAAAGTCGGGAAACGTCGGGAAAAGTTGGGAAAAGTCGGAAAAAGTCGGGAAAAGTAGGAAAAATTCGGAAAAAGTAGGAAAAAGTCGGGAAACGTCGGGAAAAGTTGGGAAAAGTCGGAAAAAGTCGGGAAAAGTCGGGAAAAGTCGGAAAAAGTCGTGAAAAGACGGGAGATGTCGGAAAAAGTCGGAAAAAGTCGGGAAAAATCGGGAAAAGTCGGGAAAAGTCGGGAAAAGTCAGAAAAAGTCGGAAAAGGTTGGAAAAAGTTGGGAAAAGTCGGAAAAAGTTGGAAAAAGTAGGGAAAAGTCGGAAAAAGTCGGAAAAAGTTGGAAAAAGTCGGGAAAAGTCGGAAAAAGTCGGGAAAAATCGGGAAAAGTCGGGAAAAGTCGGAAATTTTTTCCAACTTTTTCCGACTTTTCCCGACTTTTCCCTACTTTTTCCGATTTTTTCCGACTTTTTCCAACTTTTTCCGATTTTTCCCGACTTTTCACTACTTTTTCCGACTTTTCCCGACTTTTCCCGACTTTTTCCGACTTTTCCCGACTTTTCCCTACTTTTTCCGACTTCCCGACTTTTCCCGACTTTTTCCGACTTTTTCCGACTTTTTCTGATTTTTCCCAACTTTTTCCTTCTTTTTTTATGATTTTTCCGACTTTTTCCGACTTTTCCCGAAAAGTCTGGAAAATTCAGAAAAGTCGGGAAAAGTCGGGAAAAGTCGGGAAAAATCAGAAAAAGTCGGGAAAAGTCGGAAAAAATCGGGAAAGGTCGGAAAATGTCGGAAAAAGTCAGAAAAAGTCGGGAGAAATCGGGAAAGGTTTGAAAAAGTCGGGAAAAGTCGGGAAAAATCGGGAAAAATCGAGAAAAGTCGGAAAAAGTAGGAAAAAGTCGGGTAAGGTCAGGAAAAGTCGGAAAAAGTAGGAAAAAGTCGGGTAAAGTTGGAAAAAATAGGGAAATTTCGGAAAAAGTCGGGAAAAATCGGGAAAAGTTGGAAAAAGTCGGGAAAAGTCGGAAAAAGTGGGAAAAAGTCGGGAAAAGTCGGAAAAAGTCGGGAAAAGTCGGAAAAATCGGGAAATGTCGGAAAAAGTCGGGAAAAATCGGGAAAAGTCGGGAAAAGTCGGAAAATTTTTCCAACTTTTTCCGACTTTTCCCGACTTTTCCCTACTTTTTCCGATTTTTTCCGACTTTTCCCTACTTTTTCCGACTTTTCCCGGTTTTTCCTGACTTTTTCCGACTTTTCCCGACTTTTCCCGGCTTTTTCCGACTTTTCCCGACTTTTTCCAACTTTTTCCGACTTTTCCCGACTTTTCCCTACTTTTTCCGACTTTTCCCGACTTTTTCCGACTTTTCCCGACTTTTCCCTACTTTTTCCGACTTTTCCCGACTTTTCCCGACTTTTTCCGACTTTTTCCGACTTTTTCTGATTTTTCCCAACTTTTTCCTTCTTTTTTTACGATTTTTCCGACTTTTTCCGACTTTTCCCGAAAAGTCTGGAAAATTCAGAAAAAGTCGGGAAACATCAGAAAAAGTCTGGA
>NW_026961934.1:0-12950 GCF_036172605.1 Pelobates fuscus | reverse complement strand
AAATGGCTAAATAGTGAGAGCAGTTACAGTGTTCATAAATGGGCTAAATAGTGAGAGCAGTTACAGTGTTATAAATGGCTAAATAGTGAGAGCTGTTACAGTGTTATAAATGGCTAAATAGTGAGAGCTGTTACAGTGTTATAAATGGCTAAATAGTGAGAGCAGTTACAGTGTTATAAATGGGCTAAATAGTGAGAGCTGTTACAGTGTTATAAATGGCTAAATAGTGAGAGCTGTTACAGTGTTATAAATGGCTAAATAGTGAGAGCAGTTACAGTGTTATAAATGGCTAAATAGTGAGAGCAGTTACAGTGTTATAAATGGCTAAATAGTGAGAGCAGTTACAGTGTTATAAATGGCTAAATAGTGAGAGCAGTTACAGTGTTATAAATGGCTAAATAGTGAGAGCAGTTACAGTGTTATAAATGGCTAAATAGTGAGAGCAGTTACAGTGTTATAAATGGCTAAATAGTGAGAGCAGTTACAGTGTTATAAATGGCTAAATAGTGAGAGCAGTTACAGTGTTATAAATGGCTAAATAGTGAGAGCTGTTACAGTGTTATAAATGGCTAAATAGTGAGAGCAGTTACAGTGTTATAAATGGCTAAATAGTGAGAGCTGTTACAGTGTTATAAATGGCTAAATAGTGAGAGCAGTTACAGTGTTATAAATGGCTAAATAGTGAGAGCAGTTACAGTGTTATAAATGGCTAAATAGTGAGAGCAGTTACAGTGTTATAAATGGCTAAATAGTGAGAGCAGTTACAGTGTTATAAATGGCTAAATAGTGAGAGCAGTTACAGTGTTATAAATGGCTAAATAGTGAGAGCTGTTACAGTGTTATAAATGGCTAAATAGTGAGAGCTGTTACAGTGTTATAAATGGCTAAATAGTGAGAGCAGTTACAGTGTTATAAATGGCTAAATAGTGAGAGCAGTTACAGTGTTATAAATGGCTAAATAGTGAGAGCAGTTACAGTGTTATAAATGGCTAAATAGTGAGAGCAGTTACAGTGTTATAAATGGCTAAATAGTGAGAGCAGTTACAGTGTTATAAATGGCTAAATAGTGAGAGCAGTTACAGTGTTATAAATGGCTAAATAGTGAGAGCTGTTACAGTGTTATAAATGGCTAAATAGTGAGAGCTGTTACAGTGTTATAAATGGCTAAATAGTGAGAGCAGTTACAGTGTTATAAATGGCTAAATAGTGAGAGCAGTTACAGTGTTATAAATGGCTAAATAGTGAGAGCAGTTACAGTGTTATAAATGGCTAAATAGTGAGAGCAGTTACAGTGTTATAAATGGCTAAATAGTGAGAGCAGTTACAGTGTTATAAATGGCTAAATAGTGAGAGCTGTTACAGTGTTATAAATGGCTAAATAGTGAGAGCTGTTACAGTGTTATAAATGGCTAAATAGTGAGAGCAGTTACAGTGTTATAAATGGCTAAATAGTGAGAGCTGTTACAGTGTTATAAATGGCTAAATAGTGAGAGCAGTTACAGTGTTATAAATGGCTAAATAGTGAGAGCAGTTACAGTGTTATAAATGGCTAAATAGTGAGAGCTGTTACAGTGTTATAAATGGCTAAATAGTGAGAGCAGTTACAGTGTTATAAATGGCTAAATAGTGAGAGCTGTTACAGTGTTATAAATGGCTAAATAGTGAGAGCAGTTACAGTGTTATAAATGGCTAAATAGTGAGAGCAGTTACAGTGTTATAAATGGCTAAATAGTGAGAGCAGTTACAGTGTTATAAATGGCTAAATAGTGAGAGCAGTTACAGTGTTATAAATGGCTAAATAGTGAGAGCAGTTACAGTGTTATAAATGGCTAAATAGTGAGAGCTGTTACAGTGTTATAAATGGCTAAATAGTGAGAGCAGTTACAGTGTTATAAATGGCTAAATAGTGAGAGCTGTTACAGTGTTATAAATGGCTAAATAGTGAGAGCTGTTACAGTGTTATAAATGGCTAAATAGTGAGAGCAGTTACAGTGTTATAAATGGCTAAATAGTGAGAGCTGTTACAGTGTTATAAATGGCTAAATAGTGAGAGCAGTTACAGTGTTATAAATGGCTAAATAGTGAGAGCAGTTACAGTGTTATAAATGGCTAAATAGTGAGAGCAGTTACAGTGTTATAAATGGCTAAATAGTGAGAGCAGTTACAGTGTTATAAATGGCTAAATAGTGAGAGCTGTTACAGTGTTATAAATGGCTAAATAGTGAGAGCAGTTACAGTGTTATAAATGGCTAAATAGTGAGAGCTGTTACAGTGTTATAAATGGCTAAATAGTGAGAGCAGTTACAGTGTTATAAATGGCTAAATAGTGAGAGCAGTTACAGTGTTATAAATGGCTAAATAGTGAGAGCTGTTACAGTGTTATAAATGGCTAAATAGTGAGAGCTGTTACAGTGTTATAAATGGCTAAATAGTGAGAGCTGTTACAGTGTTATAAATGGCTAAATAGTGAGAGCTGTTACAGTGTTATAAATGGCTAAATAGTGAGAGCAGTTACAGTGTTATAAATGGCTAAATAGTGAGAGCTGTTACAGTGTTATAAATGGCTAAATAGTGAGAGCAGTTACAGTGTTATAAATGGCTAAATAGTGAGAGCAGTTACAGTGTTATAAATGGCTAAATAGTGAGAGCTGTTACAGTGTTATAAATGGCTAAATAGTGAGAGCAGTTACAGTGTTATAAATGGCTAAATAGTGAGAGCAGTTACAGTGTTATAAATGGCTAAATAGTGAGAGCAGTTACAGTGTTATAAATGGCTAAATAGTGAGAGCAGTTACAGTGTTATAAATGGCTAAATAGTGAGAGCAGTTACAGTGTTATAAATGGCTAAATAGTGAGAGCAGTTACAGTGTTATAAATGGCTAAATAGTGAGAGCAGTTACAGTGTTATAAATGGCTAAATAGTGAGAGCTGTTACAGTGTTATAAATGGCTAAATAGTGAGAGCTGTTACAGTGTTATAAATGGCTAAATAGTGAGAGCAGTTACAGTGTTATAAATGGCTAAATAGTGAGAGCAGTTACAGTGTTATAAATGGCTAAATAGTGAGAGCAGTTACAGTGTTATAAATGGCTAAATAGTGAGAGCAGTTACAGTGTTATAAATGGCTAAATAGTGAGAGCGGTTACAGTGTTATAAATGGCTAAATAGTGAGAGCAGTTACAGTGTTATAAATGGCTAAATAGTGAGAGCTGTTACAGTGTTATAAATGGCTAAATAGTGAGAGCTGTTACAGTGTTATAAATGGGCTAAATAGTGAGAGCTGTTACAGTGTTATAAATGGCTAAATAGTGAGAGCTGTTACAGTGTTATAAATGGCTAAATAGTGAGAGCTGTTACAGTGTTATAAATGGCTAAATAGTGAGAGCTGTTACAGTGTTATAAATGGCTAAATAGTGAGAGCTGTTACAGTGTTATAAATGGCTAAATAGTGAGAGCTGTTACAGTGTTATAAATGGCTAAATAGTGAGAGCAGTTACAGTGTTATAAATGGCTAAATAGTGAGAGCTGTTACAGTGTTATAAATGGCTAAATAGTGAGAGCTGTTACAGTGTTATAAATGGCTAAATAGTGAGAGCAGTTACAGTGTTATAAATGGCTAAATAGTGAGAGCAGTTACAGTGTTATAAATGGCTAAATAGTGAGAGCAGTTACAGTGTTATAAATGGCTAAATAGTGAGAGCAGTTACAGTGTTATAAATGGCTAAATAGTGAGAGCAGTTACAGTGTTATAAATGGCTAAATAGTGAGAGCAGTTACAGTGTTATAAATGGCTAAATAGTGAGAGCAGTTACAGTGTTATAAATGGCTAAATAGTGAGAGCTGTTACAGTGTTATAAATGGCTAAATAGTGAGAGCTGTTACAGTGTTATAAATGGCTAAATAGTGAGAGCTGTTACAGTGTTATAAATGGCTAAATAGTGAGAGCTGTTACAGTGTTATAAATGGCTAAATAGTGAGAGCTGTTACAGTGTTATAAATGGCTAAATAGTGAGAGCTGTTACAGTGTTATAAATGGCTAAATAGTGAGAGCAGTTACAGTGTTATAAATGGCTAAATAGTGAGAGCTGTTACAGTGTTATAAATGGCTAAATAGTGAGAGCTGTTACAGTGTTATAAATGGCTAAATAGTGAGAGCAGTTACAGTGTTATAAATGGCTAAATAGTGAGAGCAGTTACAGTGTTATAAATGGCTAAATAGTGAGAGCAGTTACAGTGTTATAAATGGCTAAATAGTGAGAGCAGTTACAGTGTTATAAATGGCTAAATAGTGAGAGCAGTTACAGTGTTATAAATGGCTAAATAGTGAGAGCAGTTACAGTGTTATAAATGGCTAAATAGTGAGAGCAGTTACAGTGTTATAAATGGCTAAATAGTGAGAGCTGTTACAGTGTTATAAATGGCTAAATAGTGAGAGCAGTTACAGTGTTATAAATGGCTAAATAGTGAGAGCTGTTACAGTGTTATAAATGGCTAAATAGTGAGAGCTGTTACAGTGTTATAAATGGCTAAATAGTGAGAGCTGTTACAGTGTTATAAATGGCTAAATAGTGAGAGCTGTTACAGTGTTATAAATGGCTAAATAGTGAGAGCTGTTACAGTGTTATAAATGGCTAAATAGTGAGAGCAGTTACAGTGTTATAAATGGCTAAATAGTGAGAGCAGTTACAGTGTTATAAATGGCTAAATAGTGAGAGCAGTTACAGTGTTATAAATGGCTAAATAGTGAGAGCAGTTACAGTGTTATAAATGGCTAAATAGTGAGAGCAGTTACAGTGTTATAAATGGCTAAATAGTGAGAGCAGTTACAGTGTTATAAATGGCTAAATAGTGAGAGCAGTTACAGTGTTATAAATGGCTAAATAGTGAGAGCTGTTACAGTGTTATAAATGGCTAAATAGTGAGAGCAGTTACAGTGTTATAAATGGCTAAATAGTGAGAGCTGTTACAGTGTTATAAATGGCTAAATAGTGAGAGCTGTTACAGTGTTATAAATGGCTAAATAGTGAGAGCAGTTACAGTGTTATAAATGGCTAAATAGTGAGAGCAGTTACAGTGTTATAAATGGCTAAATAGTGAGAGCAGTTACAGTGTTATAAATGGCTAAATAGTGAGAGCTGTTACAGTGTTATAAATGGCTAAATAGTGAGAGCTGTTACAGTGTTATAAATGGCTAAATAGTGAGAGCTGTTACAGTGTTATAAATGGCTAAATAGTGAGAGCTGTTACAGTGTTATAAATGGCTAAATAGTGAGAGCAGTTACAGTGTTATAAATGGCTAAATAGTGAGAGCAGTTACAGTGTTATAAATGGCTAAATAGTGAGAGCAGTTACAGTGTTATAAATGGCTAAATAGTGAGAGCAGTTACAGTGTTATAAATGGCTAAATAGTGAGAGCTGTTACAGTGTTATAAATGGCTAAATAGTGAGAGCAGTTACAGTGTTATAAATGGCTAAATAGTGAGAGCAGTTACAGTGTTATAAATGGCTAAATAGTGAGAGCAGTTACAGTGTTATAAATGGCTAAATAGTGAGAGCAGTTACAGTGTTATAAATGGCTAAATAGTGAGAGCTGTTACAGTGTTATAAATGGCTAAATAGTGAGAGCTGTTACAGTGTTATAAATGGCTAAATAGTGAGAGCAGTTACAGTGTTATAAATGGCTAAATAGTGAGAGCAGTTACAGTGTTATAAATGGCTAAATAGTGAGAGCAGTTACAGTGTTATAAATGGCTAAATAGTGAGAGCTGTTACAGTGTTATAAATGGCTAAATAGTGAGAGCAGTTACAGTGTTATAAATGGCTAAATAGTGAGAGCTGTTACAGTGTTATAAATGGCTAAATAGTGAGAGCTGTTACAGTGTTATAAATGGCTAAATAGTGAGAGCAGTTACAGTGTTATAAATGGCTAAATAGTGAGAGCAGTTACAGTGTTATAAATGGCTAAATAGTGAGAGCAGTTACAGTGTTATAAATGGCTAAATAGTGAGAGCAGTTACAGTGTTATAAATGGCTAAATAGTGAGAGCAGTTACAGTGTTATAAATGGCTAAATAGTGAGAGCAGTTACAGTGTTATAAATGGCTAAATAGTGAGAGCAGTTACAGTGTTATAAATGGCTAAATAGTGAGAGCTGTTACAGTGTTATAAATGGCTAAATAGTGAGAGCAGTTACAGTGTTATAAATGGCTAAATAGTGAGAGCTGTTACAGTGTTATAAATGGCTAAATAGTGAGAGCTGTTACAGTGTTATAAATGGCTAAATAGTGAGAGCAGTTACAGTGTTATAAATGGCTAAATAGTGAGAGCAGTTACAGTGTTATAAATGGCTAAATAGTGAGAGCAGTTACAGTGTTATAAATGGCTAAATAGTGAGAGCTGTTACAGTGTTATAAATGGCTAAATAGTGAGAGCAGTTACAGTGTTATAAATGGCTAAATAGTGAGAGCAGTTACAGTGTTATAAATGGCTAAATAGTGAGAGCTGTTACAGTGTTATAAATGGCTAAATAGTGAGAGCAGTTACAGTGTTATAAATGGCTAAATAGTGAGAGCAGTTACAGTGTTATAAATGGCTAAATAGTGAGAGCTGTTACAGTGTTATAAATGGCTAAATAGTGAGAGCTGTTACAGTGTTATAAATGGCTAAATAGTGAGAGCTGTTACAGTGTTATAAATGGCTAAATAGTGAGAGCTGTTACAGTGTTATAAATGGCTAAATAGTGAGAGCTGTTACAGTGTTATAAATGGCTAAATAGTGAGAGCAGTTACAGTGTTATAAATGGCTAAATAGTGAGAGCAGTTACAGTGTTATAAATGGCTAAATAGTGAGAGCAGTTACAGTGTTATAAATGGCTAAATAGTGAGAGCTGTTACAGTGTTATAAATGGGCTAAATAGTGAGAGCTGTTACAGTGTTATAAATGGCTAAATAGTGAGAGCTGTTACAGTGTTATAAATGGCTAAATAGTGAGAGCAGTTACAGTGTTATAAATGGCTAAATAGTGAGAGCAGTTACAGTGTTATAAATGGCTAAATAGTGAGAGCAGTTACAGTGTTATAAATGGCTAAATAGTGAGAGCAGTTACAGTGTTATAAATGGCTAAATAGTGAGAGCAGTTACAGTGTTATAAATGGCTAAATAGTGAGAGCTGTTACAGTGTTATAAATGGCTAAATAGTGAGAGCTGTTACAGTGTTATAAATGGCTAAATAGTGAGAGCAGTTACAGTGTTATAAATGGCTAAATAGTGAGAGCAGTTACAGTGTTATAAATGGCTAAATAGTGAGAGCTGTTACAGTGTTATAAATGGCTAAATAGTGAGAGCAGTTACAGTGTTATAAATGGCTAAATAGTGAGAGCTGTTACAGTGTTATAAATGGCTAAATAGTGAGAGCTGTTACAGTGTTATAAATGGCTAAATAGTGAGAGCAGTTACAGTGTTATAAATGGCTAAATAGTGAGAGCTGTTACAGTGTTATAAATGGGCTAAATAGTGAGAGCTGTTACAGTGTTATAAATGGCTAAATAGTGAGAGCAGTTACAGTGTTATAAATGGCTAAATAGTGAGAGCAGTTACAGTGTTATAAATGGCTAAATAGTGAGAGCAGTTACAGTGTTATAAATGGCTAAATAGTGAGAGCTGTTACAGTGTTATAAATGGGCTAAATAGTGAGAGCAGTTACAGTGTTATAAATGGCTAAATAGTGAGAGCTGTTACAGTGTTATAAATGGCTAAATAGTGAGAGCAGTTACAGTGTTATAAATGGCTAAATAGTGAGAGCAGTTACAGTGTTATAAATGGCTAAATAGTGAGAGCAGTTACAGTGTTATAAATGGCTAAATAGTGAGAGCTGTTACAGTGTTATAAATGGCTAAATAGTGAGAGCAGTTACAGTGTTATAAATGGCTAAATAGTGAGAGCAGTTACAGTGTTATAAATGGCTAAATAGTGAGAGCTGTTACAGTGTTATAAATGGCTAAATAGTGAGAGCAGTTACAGTGTTATAAATGGCTAAATAGTGAGAGCTGTTACAGTGTTATAAATGGCTAAATAGTGAGAGCAGTTACAGTGTTATAAATGGCTAAATAGTGAGAGCTGTTACAGTGTTATAAATGGCTAAATAGTGAGAGCAGTTACAGTGTTATAAATGGCTAAATAGTGAGAGCAGTTACAGTGTTATAAATGGCTAAATAGTGAGAGCAGTTACAGTGTTATAAATGGCTAAATAGTGAGAGCTGTTACAGTGTTATAAATGGCTAAATAGTGAGAGCTGTTACAGTGTTATAAATGGCTAAATAGTGAGAGCTGTTACAGTGTTATAAATGGCTAAATAGTGAGAGCAGTTACAGTGTTATAAATGGCTAAATAGTGAGAGCTGTTACAGTGTTATAAATGGCTAAATAGTGAGAGCTGTTACAGTGTTATAAATGGCTAAATAGTGAGAGCAGTTACAGTGTTATAAATGGCTAAATAGTGAGAGCTGTTACAGTGTTATAAATGGCTAAATAGTGAGAGCAGTTACAGTGTTATAAATGGCTAAATAGTGAGAGCTGTTACAGTGTTATAAATGGCTAAATAGTGAGAGCAGTTACAGTGTTATAAATGGCTAAATAGTGAGAGCTGTTACAGTGTTATAAATGGCTAAATAGTGAGAGCAGTTACAGTGTTATAAATGGCTAAATAGTGAGAGCTGTTACAGTGTTATAAATGGCTAAATAGTGAGAGCTGTTACAGTGTTATAAATGGCTAAATAGTGAGAGCAGTTACAGTGTTATAAATGGCTAAATAGTGAGAGCAGTTACAGTGTTATAAATGGCTAAATAGTGAGAGCTGTTACAGTGTTATAAATGGCTAAATAGTGAGAGCAGTTACAGTGTTATAAATGGCTAAATAGTGAGAGCAGTTACAGTGTTATAAATGGCTAAATAGTGAGAGCTGTTACAGTGTTATAAATGGCTAAATAGTGAGAGCAGTTACAGTGTTATAAATGGCTAAATAGTGAGAGCTGTTACAGTGTTATAAATGGCTAAATAGTGAGAGCAGTTACAGTGTTATAAATGGCTAAATAGTGAGAGCAGTTACAGTGTTATAAATGGCTAAATAGTGAGAGCTGTTACAGTGTTATAAATGGCTAAATAGTGAGAGCAGTTACAGTGTTATAAATGGCTAAATAGTGAGAGCAGTTACAGTGTTATAAATGGCTAAATAGTGAGAGCAGTTACAGTGTTATAAATGGCTAAATAGTGAGAGCAGTTACAGTGTTATAAATGGCTAAATAGTGAGAGCTGTTACAGTGTTATAAATGGCTAAATAGTGAGAGCTGTTACAGTGTTATAAATGGCTAAATAGTGAGAGCAGTTACAGTGTTATAAATGGCTAAATAGTGAGAGCAGTTACAGTGTTATAAATGGCTAAATAGTGAGAGCAGTTACAGTGTTATAAATGGCTAAATAGTGAGAGCAGTTACAGTGTTATAAATGGCTAAATAGTGAGAGCAGTTACAGTGTTATAAATGGCTAAATAGTGAGAGCAGTTACAGTGTTATAAATGGCTAAATAGTGAGAGCAGTTACAGTGTTATAAATGGCTAAATAGTGAGAGCAGTTACAGTGTTATAAATGGCTAAATAGTGAGAGCAGTTACAGTGTTATAAATGGCTAAATAGTGAGAGCTGTTACAGTGTTATAAATGGGCTAAATAGTGAGAGCAGTTACAGTGTTATAAATGGCTAAATAGTGAGAGCAGTTACAGTGTTATAAATGGCTAAATAGTGAGAGCTGTTACAGTGTTATAAATGGCTAAATAGTGAGAGCAGTTACAGTGTTATAAATGGCTAAATAGTGAGAGCTGTTACAGTGTTATAAATGGCTAAATAGTGAGAGCTGTTACAGTGTTATAAATGGCTAAATAGTGAGAGCAGTTACAGTGTTATAAATGGGCTAAATAGTGAGAGCAGTTACAGTGTTATAAATGGCTAAATAGTGAGAGCAGTTACAGTGTTATAAATGGCTAAATAGTGAGAGCAGTTACAGTGTTATAAATGGCTAAATAGTGAGAGCAGTTACAGTGTTATAAATGGCTAAATAGTGAGAGCAGTTACAGTGTTATAAATGGCTAAATAGTGAGAGCTGTTACAGTGTTATAAATGGCTAAATAGTGAGAGCAGTTACAGTGTTATAAATGGCTAAATAGTGAGAGCTGTTACAGTGTTATAAATGGCTAAATAGTGAGAGCAGTTACAGTGTTATAAATGGCTAAATAGTGAGAGCTGTTACAGTGTTATAAATGGCTAAATAGTGAGAGCTGTTACAGTGTTATAAATGGCTAAATAGTGAGAGCTGTTACAGTGTTATAAATGGCTAAATAGTGAGAGCAGTTACAGTGTTATAAATGGCTAAATAGTGAGAGCTGTTACAGTGTTATAAATGGCTAAATGGTGAGAGCTGTTACAGTGTTATAAATGGCTAAATAGTGAGAGCTGTTACAGTGTTATAAATGGCTAAATAGTGAGAGCTGTTACAGTGTTATAAATGGCTAAATAGTGAGAGCTGTTACAGTGTTATAAATGGCTAAATAGTGAGAGCAGTTACAGTGTTATAAATGGCTAAATAGTGAGAGCAGTTACAGTGTTATAAATGGCTAAATAGTGAGAGCTGTTACAGTGTTATAAATGGCTAAATAGTGAGAGCAGTTACAGTGTTATAAATGGCTAAATAGTGAGAGCAGTTACAGTGTTATAAATGGCTAAATAGTGAGAGCAGTTACAGTGTTATAAATGGCTAAATAGTGAGAGCAGTTACAGTGTTATAAATGGCTAAATAGTGAGAGCAGTTACAGTGTTATAAATGGCTAAATAGTGAGAGCAGTTACAGTGTTATAAATGGCTAAATAGTGAGAGCTGTTACAGTGTTATAAATGGCTAAATAGTGAGAGCAGTTACAGTGTTATAAATGGCTAAATAGTGAGAGCAGTTACAGTGTTATAAATGGCTAAATAGTGAGAGCAGTTACAGTGTTATAAATGGCTAAATAGTGAGAGCAGTTACAGTGTTATAAATGGCTAAATAGTGAGAGCAGTTACAGTGTTATAAATGGCTAAATAGTGAGAGCTGTTACAGTGTTATAAATGGGCTAAATAGTGAGAGCAGTTACAGTGTTATAAATGGCTAAATAGTGAGAGCAGTTACAGTGTTATAAATGGCTAAATAGTGAGAGCAGTTACAGTGTTATAAATGGCTAAATAGTGAGAGCAGTTACAGTGTTATAAATGGCTAAATAGTGAGAGCTGTTACAGTGTTATAAATGGCTAAATAGTGAGAGCAGTTACAGTGTTATAAATGGCTAAATAGTGAGAGCAGTTACAGTGTTATAAATGGCTAAATAGTGAGAGCTGTTACAGTGTTATAAATGGCTAAATAGTGAGAGCTGTTACAGTGTTATAAATGGCTAAATAGTGAGAGCTGTTACAGTGTTATAAATGGCTAAATAGTGAGAGCAGTTACAGTGTTATAAATGGCTAAATAGTGAGAGCTGTTACAGTGTTATAAATGGCTAAATAGTGAGAGCAGTTACAGTGTTATAAATGGCTAAATAGTGAGAGCTGTTACAGTGTTATAAATGGCTAAATAGTGAGAGCAGTTACAGTGTTATAAATGGCTAAATAGTGAGAGCTGTTACAGTGTTATAAATGGCTAAATAGTGAGAGCAGTTACAGTGTTATAAATGGCTAAATAGTGAGAGCAGTTACAGTGTTATAAATGGCTAAATAGTGAGAGCAGTTACAGTGTTATAAATGGCTAAATAGTGAGAGCTGTTACAGTGTTATAAATGGCTAAATAGTGAGAGCTGTTACAGTGTTATAAATGGCTAAATAGTGAGAGCAGTTACAGTGTTATAAATGGCTAAATAGTGAGAGCAGTTACAGTGTTATAAATGGCTAAATAGTGAGAGCAGTTACAGTGTTATAAATGGCTAAATAGTGAGAGCTGTTACAGTGTTATAAATGGCTAAATAGTGAGAGCAGTTACAGTGTTATAAATGGCTAAATAGTGAGAGCAGTTACAGTGTTATAAATGGCTAAATAGTGAGAGCAGTTACAGTGTTATAAATGGCTAAATAGTGAGAGCAGTTACAGTGTTATAAATGGCTAAATAGTGAGAGCAGTTACAGTGTTATAAATGGCTAAATAGTGAGAGCAGTTACAGTGTTATAAATGGCTAAATAGTGAGAGCAGTTACAGTGTTATAAATGGCTAAATAGTGAGAGCTGTTACAGTGTTATAAATGGCTAAATAGTGAGAGCAGTTACAGTGTTATAAATGGCTAAATAGTGAGAGCAGTTACAGTGTTATAAATGGCTAAATAGTGAGAGCTGTTACAGTGTTATAAATGGCTAAATAGTGAGAGCAGTTACAGTGTTATTAATGGGCTAAATAGTGAGAGCTGTTACAGTGTTATAAATGGCTAAATAGTGAGAGCTGTTACAGTGTTATAAATGGCTAAATAGTGAGAGCTGTTACAGTGTTATAAATGGGTTAAATAGTGAGAGCAGTTACAGTGTTATAAATGGCTAAATAGTGAGAGCTGTTACAGTGTTATAAATGGCTAAATAGTGAGAGCAGTTACAGTGTTATAAATGGCTAAATAGTGAGAGCTGTTACAGTGTTATAAATGGCTAAATAGTGAGAGCTGTTACAGTGTTATAAATGGCTAAATAGTGAGAGCTTTTACAGTGTTATAAATGGGCTAAATAGTGAGAGCTGTTACAGTGTTATAAATGGCTAAATAGTGAGAGCGGTTACAGTGTTATAAATGGCTAAATAGTGAGAGCAGTTACAGTGTTATAAATGGCTAAATAGTGAGAGCTGTTACAGTGTTATAAATGGGCTAAATAGTGAGAGCTGTTACAGTGTTATAAATGGGCTAAATAGTGAGAG
>NW_026961933.1:0-41000 GCF_036172605.1 Pelobates fuscus | reverse complement strand
TATATAGCAAGGTATGACTGTCAGTATATATAGCGAGGTATGGCTGTCAGTATATAGCGAGGTATGGCTGTCAGTATATATAGCGAGGTATGACTGTCAGTATATATAGCGAGGTATGACTGTCAGTATATATAGCAAGGTATGACTGTCAGTATATATAGCAAGGTATGACTGTCAGTATATATAGCAAGGTATGGCTGTCAGTATATATAGCGAGGTATGACTGTCAGTATATATAGCGAGGTATGACTGTCAGTATATATAGCAAGGTATGACTGTCAGTATATATAGCAAGGTATGACTGTCAGTATATAGCGAGGTATGACTGTCAGTATATATAGCAAGGTATGACTGTCAGTATATAGCGAGGTATGGCTGTCAGTATATATAGCAAGGTGTGGCTGTCAGTATATAGCGAGGTATGACTGTCAGTATATATAGCAAGGTATGGCTGTCAGTATATATAGCAAGGTATGGCTGTCAGTATATAGCAAGGTATGACTGTCAGTATATAGCAAGGTATGTGTAGCGGAGTAGAGGTATGATCCAAGGTAGCTCCGCTGGTAGACAGGAACAGCAATCCAATACAGGTATCAAACGGGTAGCGTGGTTACAATCCCTTCCCTCCAAGAACTAGACGACACATAGCTTGGAGGTCAACTGTCAGCTTTATTCACACAATTTCTTTTATGGCTTTTTCCCATGCAAGGGAGGTAACTCAAAACAACCAATCACCTCACAATCACCTCCCCTCCCTCTCCTCCCCTTAGATTAGCAGGTAAATTAATTAGAGGGAACCGAGTTTTCCCTAGTTTCTGAATGACCCCTAAATACGGGGGGTACGAGGATAAACGAGGGGTCCCCTGGTAGGTCTGCTCTGGGTGAGTAACATATTCAAATTTCACCCAGATCCGACCAGGGGTTCGGGAGTTACAGGTATTTAAAGATTTGACCGACTGCAGGGACACAGTAGCCGAAAACGGCTCCATAGATTCTGGCCCTGTAGTCGGTCTACTTCACTGCCTAGAAAGTGCCGAATAGCTCAGCCATCCGACCCCAATCTTTGGTTCGGATGAATCCCCTAAACTGGGGAATGCAAACTACCGAACGGCGGGCCGTTCGGCAGTTTGGATCATACGATTTGGGGATCCTGGAGGTCTGAGCGGTGTCTGGGTAGTCGAGCGTCCGATTTTAGTTCCAGACGCTCGACGACCAAACACCGCTGTTCGGCAGTTAAGATGGCCGCCGCCACGTGGAGATTAGGCGAACGGCGGCCACCCACGGACCCAATAACGGTATGTGCACCTCGGTTCTTTCGTAACATGCTGGCACAATATACAATATACATTGACATATGGAGTTAGGGACACATAACATTGAAAATACGAGTTTCGGATGGCTGCTTCTGCCACAATGCTCCCCCAGAACCAAGCCAGCATACACAGTCTGATCCCAACGGATCGGCTTGGGGATGTCTGGAGGAGTACCCACAGATCACTTGTCTAGTTCCGTTTGTCGGGATAACCCGTCAGCATTTCCATTGAGCTTCCCCGGGCGATATTGGATATTGAAGTCAAAGGGCTGAAGCGCTAAGCTCCAGCGCAGCAGTCTGGCATTGTCTCCTGACACCCGGTTCAGCCAGACCAACGGGTTGTGATCTGTGAGCAGGGAAAATGTTTGTCCATACAAATAGGGCTGTAGTTTCTTGAGGGCCCACACCACGGCAAGGCATTCCTTTTCGATGGCGGCGTAGCTTACTTCTCTGGGTAAAAGCTTTCGGCTGAGGTAAGCTACGGGGTGTTCACCGCCATCGGCTCCGATCTGGCTCAGTACTGCTCCCAATCCGAACATTGAAGCGTCTGTATGGACGAGAAAGCGTTTAGTCGGATCGGGAGCAGCCAACACAGGGGCATTAACAAGGGCATTTTTTAGGAGTTGGAAGGCCTGTTCACACTCTGGGGCCCATACTACTAGTTTGGGAAGGTTCTTTCGGGTCAAGTCGGTAAGGGGCTTGGCTAGGGCGCTGTAATTAGGTACAAACTTTCGGTAATATCCTGCCGTCCCCAAAAAGGCTAGTACCTGGGTTTTAGTGCGGGGGGTTGGCCATTTAGCTACGGCCTCTATTTTGGCTGGTTCGGGTTTTTGGTGGCCGCTGCCTACTCGGTGTCCGAGGTATTGGACCTCGGCCATCCCTATATGGCATTTACTGGGCTTGAGGGTCAGTCCGGCTTCCCTGATGCGGTCTAGTACTGCCCCGATATGGTCTAGATGATCGGCCCAGGAGTAACTAAAGATGGCTATGTCGTCTAGATAGGCGCAAGCGTACTCCTGAAACCCGTCCAATAGTCGGTCCACCATCCTCTGGAAGGTGGCCGGGGCGTTCTTCATCCCAAATGGCATGACCCGGAATTGGTACAGGCCAAATGGGGTGACGAAGGCCGACTTGGGAATGGCGTCCTCGGCTAGAGGAATTTGCCAATATCCTTTACAAAGATCAATGGTGGTTAAGTATTTCCCCCTAGCCATTTTGTCTAATAGCTCGTCTATCCGGGGCATGGGATAGGCATCGGATATGGTTTTATCATTGAGCCTCCGGTAATCTACACAGAAGCGGGTAGTTCCATCCCGCTTCGGCACGAGTACTACGGGGGATGCCCAGGGGCTATCTGAATGCTCAATTACCCCTAACTGCAACATTTCCTTCAGTTCCTTGTACATGTTCCCCCTCACTGCTTCGGGAATGCGGTAGGGCGGTTGACGGAGTGGGATCGGATCTAGGGTTTCTACCCGATGGGTAGCTAACGGGGTATATCCCGGGAGGTTGGAAAAAGTGGCTCCTTTTTCCCTAATTAAACTTTGGGCCTGAGCTTTTTCCTGGGGATTCAAGCGGTCTCCTAGCTGTACGGCTGCGAGATCCTCTAGTGGCGTTCCTCGGGCCAGCATGTCAGGGAGGGGTAGGTTATCTGTGTCCTCTGCAGCCGAGGCGCAGATGGCGGATACTTCCTCTGTGCGCTCGTGGTAGGGCTTCAGCATGTTCACATGGAACATGCGTCGGTCCCCGGTCCCGGCGCAGGGGCCGATTATATAGGTGGTATCGCAGACCTGCTCTACCACCTTGAATGGGCCCCGCCAGGAAGCCTGCAGCTTGTCGGTAGGGACGGGGCGTAAGACTAGTACTTTCTGGCCGACCTGAAAGCTGCGGTCCCTGGCTCCCTTATCATACCAGTGGCGCTGGCGTGTCTGGGCCGCCTGGAGGTTGTTGCGCACAGCTCGGGTCAATTCCTCCAGGCGGTTCCGAAACTCCAACACATAGGGTACGATAGGGGTGCCGTCAATGGTCGTTCCCCCCTCCCAGTGTTCCCTTATTAGGTCTAGGGGTCCCCTTACCCTCCTTCCGAACAACAGTTCGAAGGGAGAGAACCCAGTGGACTCTTGGGGCACCTCTCGGTAGGCGAACAGGAGATGGGGTAAGAACCGCTCCCAGTTCTTCTGAGTGGCTACGAACGTGCGGATCATTTGTTTTAAGGTCCCATTAAACCGTTCGCAGAGGCCATTGGACTGGGGGTGGTATGGGGAATTAAGGATAGCTCGGACCCCGCATACTTTCCAAAGCTGTTGCGTGACCTCGGCCGTGAATTGGGTACCCTGATCTGAAATGATCTCCCGGGGGATCCCCATACGGGTAAATATACGCATGAGGGCGTCTACTATGGTCTCTGCGTGTACATTCGTTAGGGCTACTGCTTCGGGGTATCTAGTGGCATAATCTACCACGGTCAATGTGTATTTCTTACCAGACGGGCTTTTTTGTCTCAGGGGTCCGATAATGTCTACCGCTACTCGGCTAAAGGGTTCTTCAATAATGGGCAGGGTGTGTAGTTTGGCCTTGTATCGGTCCCCCCGCTTTCCCACTCTCTGACAGGTATCGCAGGTATTACAGTATTGCTTAATATCCTGTGATATCCCTGGCCAGAAGAAGTTCTGTAGCAGCCGATGTTTGGTTCGGCTGATCCCTAGGTGTCCGGACATGGGAATGTCGTGGGCGATTCGCATTAACTCTTGTCGATACTTTCGAGGCACAATTAACTGTTTAACGGGTACAGGAATTGACCCGGCTACTACTTTTTCTGCATACCGGTATAATAACCCCTTATCCCAAGCATATCTCTCCCCCTCTCTGCCAGTCTGGTCTTTATCTATCCTGTCCTTGTAAACCTGTAGGGACGGGTCCAGGGCGACCTCGCTACCAAATTCTAACGGGGCAGCCCAGGGTAATACAGTGTGATCAGGGGGGTTTGTGCTTACCTGAGCCTCAGAGTCAAGGTGGGGTGCCGTGGTGCGAGCCTGTTGGCGGGTGACGACCGGGTAAGCTTCCTGTGGAGGAGGCCGGGTAACAAAAGCGGAAGTTAGCTCCCCCAAATCGTTCCCCAAAATCACATCGGCAGGTAGATCCTGCATCATCCCCACTTCAATTTGTCCTGCCCCCGCTCCCCAGTCCAAATGTAGTTTAGCAGTGGGTACCTTGTAGATAGCTCCCCCTGCCACTCGAACTGCAATACAATCCCCAGTGAGATGGTTCGGGGCCACTAAATGGTTCCGTACCAGAGTGATGGTGGCCCCAGAATCTCTTAACCCCTCCAGCCGCTTGCCCTCCACATGGACCACTTGCCGGTGGCCCTGGCGGTTGTCTGAGGCCGCCTGGACTGGGTTTACCTCATGGAGGGTGCCCAAGGGTTCTTCTATTTGGGTAGAGGTGAAAGGTTGAGCCCAGGGCCGGCCTTGATAGCAGTGTACCGCCGCTCGGGGGTTGGTTGGTGGTCGTTGAGGGGTCCAGGCTGGCCTGGCCCGGTTTTGGGGACAGTCTCGTTGCATGTGACCCAGCTGGTTACATGCATGGCACCGGACAGACGCCCGGTTGTTGTACCTGGGGGGTTGGGACTGGTAGGTCCCCCCTGGTCGGGGTGGATTTGCTGGGGTAAGCTGGGGAACAGCGGGCGTAGGTTGCACTCTATTGGAGAACTGCTGTTCCCGCCGGGAGTCCTGATGCTCATCTGCTAGTTGAGCGGCCTCATGCAGAGTACGGGGCTTACGGTCTCTTACCCAGATCTGTAACTGTGGAGACAAACGGTTGTAGAACTGTTCCAGCATCATCAACTGCTTGATCTCTTGGGCCGTGACGGCTTTGGCTGCCTCAAGCCACCCGTTAGCTGCCCGTTGTAGGCGGTGTGCAAATTATGCATGCGAGTCTTTTGCTGATTTGGGTAATTCCCGGAACTGTGTTCGGTATGCTTCAGGTGTAATGGCATACCGTGCGAGCAAGGTTTGTTTTACCTTCTGATAGTCTCGGATATCCTCCGCCGGCATAGCTCGGTAGGCATCTGCTGCGCGGCCGGATAGGTTACCCGCTAGCACTCGTACCTGTTCTTCAGGGCTAATGGCATGCAGCTGGCACAAAAGTTCAAAGTTCTGTAAATAGCCATCAATGTCCCCCTCGGTATCATTAAACGCCTTGAATACCTGGTACGGTATTTTTGCTTTCGCTGGCGGGGTGGGGGCTGATGTTGCGCTTCCCTGCGCTGATCGCTGCATAAAGAGAGCCTGTACATCGTTGTACACCTGGTCCGCTTTCTGTGCTGCCATGGCTGGTGAGAATAGAGCCATCCTGGCCCGATATTCTCTGGTAAATTCAGTTTCTTCCCCCTCCCTTGGAGGTGCTGCAGCAGCTGCGACTCTGTCTCCTTCCATGAGTTCTGCGATTAGGATAGCCTTTGTTTTGTTGCTTGCTATCCTCCCTCTCGCTTCCAGTAACTCTTTTAGCGTGTCCCGTTTCAAGAGGGTATAATCCGTTTCCATTCAGTCCTTTTTAATTCCTGCTGAATGCCTCTTGCTGTGTAGTACGATCCCGTCGCTTGCCACCAATTGTAGCGGAGTAGAGGTGTGATCCAAGGTAGCTCCGCTGGTAGACAGGAACAGCAATCCAATACAGGTATCAAACGGGTAGCGTGGTTACAATCCCTTCCCTCCAAGAACTAGACGACACATAGCTTGGAGGTCAACTGTCAGCTTTATTCACACAATTTCTTTTATGGCTTTTTCCCATGCAAGGGAGGTAACTCAAAACAACCAATCACCTCACAATCACCTCCCCTCCCTCTCCTCCCCTTAGATTAGCAGGTAAATTAATTAGAGGGAACCGAGTTTTCCCCAGTTTCTGAATGACCCCTAAATACGGGGGGTACGAGGATAAACGAGGGGTCCCCTGGTAGGTCTGCTCTGGGTGAGTAACATATTCAAATTTCACCCAGATCCGACCAGGGGTTCGGGAGTTACAGGTATTTAAAGATTTGACCGACTGCAGGGACACAGTAGCCGAAAACGGCTCCATAGATTCTGGCCCTGTAGTCGGTCTACTTCACTGCCTAGAAAGTGCCGAATAGCTCAGCCATCCGACCCCAATCTTTGGTTCGGATGAATCCCCTAAACTGGGGAATGCAAACTACCGAACGGCGGGCCGTTCGGCAGTTTGGATCATACGATTTGGGGATCCTGGAGGTCTGAGCGGTGTCTGGGTAGTCGAGCGTCCGATTTTAGTTCCAGACGCTCGACGACCAAACACCGCTGTTCGGCAGTTAAGATGGCCGCCGCCACGTGGAGATTAGGCGAACGGCGGCCACCCACGGACCCAATAACGGTATGTGCACCTCGGTTCTTTCGTAACATGCTGGCACAATATACAATATACATTGACATATGGAGTTAGGGACACATAACATTGAAAATACGAGTTTCGGATGGCTGCTTCTGCCACAGTATGGCTGTCAGTATATATAGCAAGGTATGGCTGTCAGTATATATAGCGAGGTATGACTGTCAGTATATAGCAAGGTATGACTGTCAGTATATATAGCGAGGTATGACTGTCAGTATATATAGCAAGGTATGGCTGTCAGTATATATAGCAAGGTATGGCTGTCAGTATATATAGCAAGGTATGGCTGTCAGTATATAGCAAGGTATGACTGTCAGTATATATAGCAAGGTATGGCTGTCAGTATATAGCGAGGTATGGCTGTCAGTATATATAGCAAGGTATGGCTGTCAGTATATATAGCAAGGTATGGCTGTCAGTATATATAGCGAGGTATGACTGTCAGTATATAGCAAGGTATGACTGTCAGTATATATAGCGAGGTATGGCTGTCAGTATATATAGCAAGGTATGGCTGTCAGTATATATAGCAAGGTATGGCTGCCAGTATATAGCGAGGTATGACTGTCAGTATATAGCGAGGTATGACTGTCAGTATATATAGCAAGGTATGGCTGTCAGTATATATAGCAAGGTATGGCTGTCAGTATATATAGCGAGGTATGACTGTCAGTATATATAGCGAGGTATGACTGTCAGTATATAGAAAGGTATGGCTGTCAGTATATAGCGAGGTATGGCTGTCAGTATATATAGCAAGGTATGACTGTCAGTATATAGCAAGGTATGGCTGTCAGTATATATAGCAAGGTATGGCTGTCAGTATATAGCAAGGTATGACTGTCAGTATATAGCGAGGTATGACTGTCAGTATATAGCGAGGTATGACTGTCAGTATATATAGCAAGGTATGGCTGTCAGTATATATAGCGAGGTATGACTGTCAGTATATATAGCAAGGTATGACTGTCAGTATATATAGCAAGGTATGGCTGTCAGTATATGTAGCAAGGTATGGCTGTCAGTATATATAGCGAGGTATGACTGTCAGTATATAGCGAGGTATGACTGTCAGTATATATAGCAAGGTATGGCTGTCAGTATATATAGCGAGGTATGACTGTCAGTATATAGCGAGGTATGACTGTCAGTATATATAGCAAGGTATGGCTGTCAGTATATATAGCAAGGTATGGCTGTCAGTATATATAGCGAGGTATGACTGTCAGTATATAGCGAGGTATGACTGTCAGTATATATAGCAAGGTATGGCTGTCAGTATATAGCGAGGTATGACTGTCAGTATATATAGCAAGGTATGGCTGTCAGTATATAGCAAGGTATGACTGTCAGTATATATAGCGAGGTATGACTGTCAGTATATATAGCAAGGTATGACTGTCAGTATATAGCGAGGTATGACTGTCAGTATATAGCAAGGTATGACTGTCAGTATATAGCGAGGTATGACTGTCAGTATATATAGCAAGGTATGGCTGTCAGTATATAGCAAGGTATGACTGTCAGTATATATAGCGAGGTATGACTGTCAGTATATATAGCAAGGTATGACTGTCAGTATATAGCGAGGTATGACTGTCAGTATATAGCAAGGTATGACTGTCAGTATATAGCGAGGTATGGCTGTCAGTATATATAGCAAGGTATGACTGCCAGTATATAGCAAGGTATGACTGTCAGTATATATAGCGAGGTATGACTGTCAGTATATAGAAAGGTATGGCTGCCAGTATATAGCAAGGTATGACTGTCAGTATATATAGCAAGGTATGGCTGTCAGTATATATAGCAAGGTATGGCTGTCAGTATATATAGCGAGGTATGACTGTCAGTATATATAGCGTGGTATGGCTGTCAGTATATATAGCAAGGTATGACTGTCAGTATATAGCAAGGTATGACTGTCAGTATATATAGCGAGGTATGACTGTCAGTATATAGAAAGGTATGGCTGCCAGTATATAGCAAGGTATGACTGTCAGTATATATAGCGAGGTATGGCTGTCAGTATATATAGCAAGGTATGGCTGTCAGTATATATAGCAAGGTATGACTGTCAGTATATAGCGAGGTATGACTGTCAGTATATATAGCAAGGTATGGCTGTCAGTATATATAGCGAGGTATGACTGTCAGTATATATAGCAAGGTATGACTGTCAGTATATATAGCAAGGTATGGCTGTCAGTATATAGCGTGGTATGACTGTCAGTATATATAGCAAGGTATGACTGTCAGTATATATAGCAAGGTATGGCTGTCAGTATATATAGCAAGGTATGACTGTCAGTATATATAGCGAGGTATGACTGTCAGTATATATAGCGAGGTATGACTGTCAGTATATAGCAAGGTATGACTGTCAGTATATATAGCGAAGTATGACTGTCAGTATATATAGCAAGGTATGGCTGCCAGTATATAGCAAGGTATGGCTGTCAGTATATATAGCGAGGTATGGCTGTCAGTATATAGCGAGGTATGACTGTCAGTATATAGCGTGGTATGGCTGCCAGTATATATAGCAAGGTATGGCTGTCAGTATATAGCAAGGTATGGCTGCCAGTATATAGCAAGGTATGGCTGTCAGTATATAGCGAGGTATGGCTGTCAGTATATATAGCGAGGTATGGCTGTCAGTATATAGCGAGGTATGACTGTCAGTATATAGCGTGGTATGGCTGCCAGTATATATAGCGAGGTATGGCTGTCAGTATATATAGCGAGGTATGACTGTCAGTATATAGAAAGGTATGGCTGCCAGTATATAGCAAGGTATGACTGTCAGTATATATAGCGAGGTATGACTGTCAGTATATAGCAAGGTATGGCTGTCAGTATATAGCAAGGTATGACTGTCAGTATATAGCGAGGTATGACTGTCAGTATATAGCGAGGTATGGCTGTCAGTATATATAGCAAGGTATGGCTGTCAGTATATATAGCGAGGTATGACTGTCAGTTTATATAGCAAGGTATGACTGTCAGTATATATAGCGAGGTATGACTGTCAGTATATATAGCAAGGTATGGCTGTCAGTATATAGCGAGGTATGGCTGTCAGTATATAGCGTGGTATGACTGTCAGTATATATAGCAAGGTATGACTGTCAGTATATAGCGAGGTATGGCTGTCAGTATATATAGCAAGGTATGACTGTCAGTATATATAGCAAGGTATGGCTGTCAGTATATAGCGAGGTATGACTGTCAGTATATATAGCAAGGTATGACTGTCAGTATATATAGCAAGGTATGGCTGTCAGTATATATAGCAAGGTATGGCTGTCAGTATATATAGCAAGGTATGACTGTCAGTATATATAGCGAGGTATGACTGTCAGTATATAGCAAGGTATGACTGTCAGTATATATAGCAAGGTATGACTGTCAGTATATAGCAAGGTATGACTGTCAGTATATATAGCGAGGTATGGCTGTCAGTATATAGAAAGGTATGGCTGCCAGTATATAGCAAGGTATGACTGTCAGTATATATAGCGAGGTATGACTGTCAGTATATAGAAAGGTATGGCTGCCAGTATATAGCAAGGTATGACTGTCAGTATATATAGCAAGGTATGACTGTCAGTATATATAGCAAGGTATGACTGTCAGTATATATAGCGAGGTATGACTGTCAGTATATATAGCAAGGTATGGCTGTCAGTATATAGCAAGGTATGGCTGTCAGTATATAGCGTGGTATGACTGTCAGTATATATAGCAAGGTATGACTGTCAGTATATATAGCAAGGTATGGCTGTCAGTATATATAGCAAGGTATGGCTGTCAGTATATATAGCGAGGTATGACTGTCAGTATATAGCAAGGTATGACTGTCAGTATATATAGCAAGGTATGGCTGCCAGTATATAGCAAGGTATGGCTGTCAGTATATAGCGAGGTATGGCTGTCAGTATATATAGCGAGGTATGACTGTCAGTATATATAGCGAGGTATGGCTGTCAGTATATATAGCAAGGTATGGCTGTCAGTATATAGCGAGGTATGACTGTCAGTATATATAGCAAGGTATGACTGTCAGTATATAGCGAGGTATGACTGTCAGTATATATAGCAAGGTATGACTGTCAGTATATATAGCAAGGTATGGCTGTCAGTATATAGCGAGGTATGACTGTCAGTATATAGCAAGGTATGGCTGTCAGTATATAGCGAGGTATGACTGTCAGTATATAGCGTGGTATGGCTGCCAGTATATATAGCAAGGTATGGCTGTCAGTATATATAGCGAGGTATGGCTGTCAGTATATATAGCGAGGTATGACTGTCAGTATATAGCAAGGTATGACTGTCAGTATATATAGCAAGGTATGGCTGTCAGTATATAGCAAGGTATGACTGTCAGTATATATAGCAAGGTATGGCTGTCAGTATATATAGCTAGGTATGACTGTCAGTATATATAGCAAGGTATGACTGTCAGTATATATAGCAAGGTATGGCTGTCAGTATATAGCGAGGTATGACTGTCAGTATATAGCAAGGTATGGCTGTCAGTATATAGCGAGGTATGACTGTCAGTATATAGCGTGGTATGGCTGTCAGTATATAGCGAGGTATGACTGTCAGTATATAGCGTGGTATGGCTGCCAGTATATATAGCAAGGTATGACTGTCAGTATATAGCAAGGTATGACTGTCAGTATATAGCAGGTTATGGCTGTCAGTATATATAGCGAGGTATGACTGTCAGTATATATAGCGAGGTATGACTGTCAGTATATATAGCGTGGTATGGCTGCCAGTATATATAGCAAGGTATGGCTGTCAGTATATATAGCGAGGTATGGCTGTCAGTATATATAGCGAGGTATGACTGTCAGTATATAGAAAGGTATGGCTGCCAGTATATAGCAAGGTATGACTGTCAGTATATATAGCAAGGTATGACTGTCAGTATATATAGCGAGGTATGGCTGTCAGTATATATAGCGAGGTATGGCTGTCAGTATATAGCGAGGTATGACTGTCAGTATATATAGCGAGGTATGACTGTCAGTATATATAGCAAGGTATGGCTGTCAGTATATAGCGAGGTATGACTGTCAGTATATAGCGTGGTATGGCTGCCAGTATATAGCAAGGTATGGCTGTCAGTATATAGCGAGGTATGACTGTCAGTATATATAGCGAGGTATGGCTGTCAGTATATATAGCGAGGTATGACTGTCAGTATATATAGCGAGGTATGACTGTCAGTATATAGCGAGGTATGACTGTCAGTATATATAGCGAGGTATGGCTGTCAGTATATATAGCGAGGTATGGCTGTCAGTATATATAGCGAAGTATGACTGTCAGTATATATAGCAAGGTATGACTGTCAGTATATATAGCAAGGTATGACTGTCAGTATATATAGCAAGGTATGACTGTCAGTATATATAGCAAGGTATGGCTGTCAGTATATATAGCGAGGTATGACTGTCAGTATATATAGCAAGGTATGGCTGTCAGTATATATAGCAAGGTATGGCTGTCAGTATATATAGCGAAGTATGACTGTCAGTATATATAGCAAGGTATGACTGCCAGTATATATAGCAAGGTATGGCTGTCAGTATATATAGCAAGGTATGACTGTCAGTATATATAGCAAGGTATGGCTGTCAGTATATATAGCGAGGTATGACTGTCAGTATATATAGCAAGGTATGGCTGTCAGTATATATAGCAAGGTATGACTGTCAGTATATATAGCAAGGTATGGCTGTCAGTATATATAGCGAGGTATGACTGTCAGTATATATAGCGAGGTATGACTGTCAGTATATATAGCGAGGTATGACTGTCAGTATATATAGCGAGGTATGACTGTCAGTATATATAGCGAGGTATGGCTGTCAGTATATATAGCAAGGTATGACTGTCAGTATATAGCGAGGTATGACTGTCAGTATATATAGCAAGGTATGGCTGTCAGTATATATAGCGAGGTATGGCTGTCAGTATATATAGCAAGGTATGACTGTCAGTATATATAGCAAGGTATGACTGTCAGTATATATAGCAAGGTATGGCTGTCAGTATATATAGCAAGGTATGGCTGTCAGTATATAGCGAGGTATGACTGTCAGTATATAGCAAGGTATGACTGTCAGTATATATAGCGAGGTATGGCTGTCAGTATATATAGCAAGGTATGACTGTCAGTATATAGCGAGGTATGACTGTCAGTATATAGCGAGGTATGACTGTCAGTATATATAGCAAGGTATGGCTGTCAGTATATATAGCAAGGTATGACTGTCAGTATATAGCGAGGTATGACTGTCAGTATATATAGCGAGGTATGACTGTCAGTATATATAGCAAGGTATGGCTGTCAGTATATAGCGAGGTATGGCTGTCAGTATATATAGCAAGGTATGACTGTCAGTATATAGCAAGGTATGACTGTCAGTATATAGCGAGGTATGGCTGTCAGTATATATAGCAAGGTATGGCTGTCAGTATATAGCGAGGTATGACTGTCAGTATATATAGCGAGGTATGACTGTCAGTATATATAGCGAGGTATGGCTGTCAGTATATAGCGAGGTATGACTGTCAGTATATAGCAAGGTATGACTGTCAGTATATAGCAAGGTATGACTGTCAGTATATAGCGAGGTATGGCTGTCAGTATATAGCGTGGTATGGCTGTCAGTATATAGCGAGGTATGGCTGTCAGTATATAGCGTGGTATGGCTGTCAGTATATAGCGAGGTATGGCTGTCAGTATATAGCAAGGTATGGCTGTCAGTATATAGCAAGGTATGACTGTCAGTATATAGCGAGGTATGACTGTCAGTATATATAGCAAGGTATGACTGTCAGTATATATAGCGAGGTATGGCTGTCAGTATATAGCGAGGTATGGCTGTCAGTATATAGCAAGGTATGGCTGTCAGTATATAGCAAGGTATGGCTGTCAGTATATAGCAAGGTATGACTGTCAGTATATAGCGAGGTATGACTGTCAGTATATATAGCGAGGTATGGCTGTCAGTATATATAGAAAGGTATGACTGTCAGTATATAGCAAGGTATGACTGTCAGTATATAGCGAGGTATGGCTGTCAGTATATATAGAAAGGTATGACTGTCAGTATATAGCAAGGTATGACTGTCAGTATATAGCGAGGTATGGCTGTCAGTATATATAGAAAGGTATGACTGTCAGTATATAGCAAGGTATGGCTGTCAGTATATAGCGAGGTATGACTGTCAGTATATATAGCGAGGTATGACTGTCAGTATATATAGCAAGGTATGACTGTCAGTATATAGCGAGGTATGACTGTCAGTATATATAGCAAGGTATGACTGTCAGTATATATAGCAAGGTATGACTGTCAGTATATATAGCAAGGTATGGCTGTCAGTATATATAGCAAGGTATGACTGTCAGTATATAGCGAGGTATGACTGTCAGTATATATAGCGAGGTATGACTGTCAGTATATATAGCAAGGTATGGCTGTCAGTATATAGCGAGGTATGGCTGTCAGTATATATAGCAAGGTATGACTGTCAGTATATAGCAAGGTATGACTGTCAGTATATATAGCAAGGTATGACTGTCAGTATATATAGCGAGGTATGGCTGTCAGTATATAGCGAGGTATGGCTGTCAGTATATAGCAAGGTATGGCTGTCAGTATATAGCAAGGTATGGCTGTCAGTATATAGCAAGGTATGACTGTCAGTATATAGCGAGGTATGACTGTCAGTATATATAGCGAGGTATGGCTGTCAGTATATATAGAAAGGTATGACTGTCAGTATATAGCAAGGTATGACTGTCAGTATATAGCGAGGTATGGCTGTCAGTATATATAGAAAGGTATGACTGTCAGTATATAGCAAGGTATGACTGTCAGTATATAGCGAGGTATGGCTGTCAGTATATATAGAAAGGTATGACTGTCAGTATATAGCAAGGTATGGCTGTCAGTATATAGCGAGGTATGACTGTCAGTATATATAGCGAGGTATGACTGTCAGTATATATAGCAAGGTATGACTGTCAGTATATAGCGAGGTATGACTGTCAGTATATATAGCAAGGTATGACTGTCAGTATATATAGCAAGGTATGACTGTCAGTATATATAGCAAGGTATGGCTGTCAGTATATATAGCAAGGTATGACTGTCAGTATATAGCGAGGTATGACTGTCAGTATATATAGCGAGGTATGACTGTCAGTATATATAGCAAGGTATGGCTGTCAGTATATAGCGAGGTATGGCTGTCAGTATATATAGCAAGGTATGACTGTCAGTATATAGCAAGGTATGACTGTCAGTATATAGCGAGGTATGGCTGTCAGTATATATAGCAAGGTATGGCTGTCAGTATATAGCGAGGTATGACTGTCAGTATATATAGCGAGGTATGACTGTCAGTATATATAGCGAGGTATGGCTGTCAGTATATAGCGAGGTATGACTGTCAGTATATAGCAAGGTATGACTGTCAGTATATAGCAAGGTATGACTGTCAGTATATAGCGAGGTATGGCTGTCAGTATATAGCGTGGTATGGCTGTCAGTATATAGCGAGGTATGGCTGTCAGTATATAGCGTGGTATGGCTGTCAGTATATAGCGAGGTATGGCTGTCAGTATATAGCAAGGTATGGCTGTCAGTATATAGCAAGGTATGACTGTCAGTATATAGCGAGGTATGACTGTCAGTATATATAGCAAGGTATGACTGTCAGTATATATAGCGAGGTATGGCTGTCAGTATATAGCGAGGTATGGCTGTCAGTATATAGCAAGGTATGGCTGTCAGTATATAGCAAGGTATGGCTGTCAGTATATAGCAAGGTATGACTGTCAGTATATAGCGAGGTATGACTGTCAGTATATATAGCGAGGTATGGCTGTCAGTATATATAGAAAGGTATGACTGTCAGTATATAGCAAGGTATGACTGTCAGTATATAGCGAGGTATGGCTGTCAGTATATATAGAAAGGTATGACTGTCAGTATATAGCAAGGTATGACTGTCAGTATATAGCGAGGTATGGCTGTCAGTATATATAGAAAGGTATGACTGTCAGTATATAGCAAGGTATGGCTGTCAGTATATAGCGAGGTATGACTGTCAGTATATATAGCGAGGTATGACTGTCAGTATATATAGCAAGGTATGACTGTCAGTATATAGCGAGGTATGACTGTCAGTATATATAGCGAGGTATGGCTGTCAGTATATATAGAAAGGTATGACTGTCAGTATATAGCAAGGTATGACTGTCAGTATATAGCGAGGTATGGCTGTCAGTATATATAGAAAGGTATGACTGTCAGTATATAGCAAGGTATGACTGTCAGTATATATAGCAAGGTATGACTGTCAGTATATATAGCAAGGTATGACTGTCAGTATATAGCGAGGTATGACTGTCAGTATATATAGCAAGGTATGGCTGTCAGTATATATAGCGAGGTATGGCTGTCAGTATATATAGCAAGGTATGACTGTCAGTATATATAGCAAGGTATGACTGTCAGTATATATAGCAAGGTATGGCTGTCAGTATATATAGCAAGGTATGGCTGTCAGTATATAGCGAGGTATGACTGTCAGTATATAGCAAGGTATGACTGTCAGTATATATAGCGAGGTATGGCTGTCAGTATATAGCGAGGTATGACTGTCAGTATATATAGCAAGGTATGACTGTCAGTATATAGCAAGGTATGGCTGTCAGTATATAGCAAGGTATGACTGTCAGTATATAGCAAGGTATGACTGTCAGTATATAGCAAGGTATGGCTGTCAGTATATAGCAAGGTATGACTGTCAGTATATAGCGAGGTATGACTGTCAGTATATATAGCAAGGTATGGCTGTCAGTATATATAGCGAGGTATGGCTGTCAGTATATATAGCAAGGTATGACTGTCAGTATATATAGCAAGGTATGACTGTCAGTATATATAGCAAGGTATGGCTGTCAGTATATATAGCAAGGTATGGCTGTCAGTATATAGCGAGGTATGACTGTCAGTATATAGCAAGGTATGACTGTCAGTATATATAGCGAGGTATGGCTGTCAGTATATAGCGAGGTATGACTGTCAGTATATATAGCAAGGTATGGCTGTCAGTATATAGCGAGGTATGACTGTCAGTATATATAGCAAGGTATGGCTGTCAGTATATAGCGAGGTATGGCTGTCAGTATATATAGCAAGGTATGACTGTCAGTATATATAGCGAGGTATGACTGTCAGTATATATAGCAAGGTATGACTGTCAGTATATATAGCAAGGTATGACTGTCAGTATATATAGCAAGGTATGGCTGTCAGTATATATAGCGAGGTATGACTGTCAGTATATATAGCGAGGTATGACTGTCAGTATATATAGCAAGGTATGACTGTCAGTATATATAGCAAGGTATGACTGTCAGTATATAGCGAGGTATGACTGTCAGTATATATAGCAAGGTATGACTGTCAGTATATAGCGAGGTATGGCTGTCAGTATATATAGCAAGGTATGGCTGTCAGTATATAGCGAGGTATGACTGTCAGTATATATAGCAAGGTATGGCTGTCAGTATATATAGCAAGGTATGGCTGTCAGTATATAGCAAGGTATGACTGTCAGTATATAGCAAGGTATGTGTAGCGGAGTAGAGGTATGATCCAAGGTAGCTCCGCTGGTAGACAGGAACAGCAATCCAATACAGGTATCAAACGGGTAGCGTGGTTACAATCCCTTCCCTCCAAGAACTAGACGACACATAGCTTGGAGGTCAACTGTCAGCTTTATTCACACAATTTCTTTTATGGCTTTTTCCCATGCAAGGGAGGTAACTCAAAACAACCAATCACCTCACAATCACCTCCCCTCCCTCTCCTCCCCTTAGATTAGCAGGTAAATTAATTAGAGGGAACCGAGTTTTCCCCAGTTTCTGAATGACCCCTAAATACGGGGGGTACGAGGATAAACGAGGGGTCCCCTGGTAGGTCTGCTCTGGGTGAGTAACATATTCAAATTTCACCCAGATCCGACCAGGGGTTCGGGAGTTACAGGTATTTAAAGATTTGACCGACTGCAGGGACACAGTAGCCGAAAACGGCTCCATAGATTCTGGCCCTGTAGTCGGTCTACTTCACTGCCTAGAAAGTGCCGAATAGCTCAGCCATCCGACCCCAATCTTTGGTTCGGATGAATCCCCTAAACTGGGGAATGCAAACTACCGAACGGCGGGCCGTTCGGCAGTTTGGATCATACGATTTGGGGATCCTGGAGGTCTGAGCGGTGTCTGGGTAGTCGAGCGTCCGATTTTAGTTCCAGACGCTCGACGACCAAACACCGCTGTTCGGCAGTTAAGATGGCCGCCGCCACGTGGAGATTAGGCGAACGGCGGCCACCCACGGACCCAATAACGGTATGTGCACCTCGGTTCTTTCGTAACATGCTGGCACAATATACAATATACATTGACATATGGAGTTAGGGACACATAACATTGAAAATACGAGTTTCGGATGGCTGCTTCTGCCACAATGCTCCCCCAGAACCAAGCCAGCATACACAGTCTGATCCCAACGGATCGGCTTGGGGATGTCTGGAGGAGTACCCACAGATCACTTGTCTAGTTCCGTTTGTCGGGATAACCCATCAGCATTTCCATTGAGCTTCCCCGGGCGATATTGGATATTGAAGTCAAAGGGCTGAAGCGCTAAGCTCCAGCGCAGCAGTCTGGCATTGTCTCCTGACACCCGGTTCAGCCAGACCAACGGGTTGTGATCTGTGAGCAGGGAAAATGTTTGTCCATACAAATAGGGCTGTAGTTTCTTGAGGGCCCACACCACGGCAAGGCATTCCTTTTCGATGGCGGCGTAGCTTACTTCTCTGGGTAAAAGCTTTCGGCTGAGGTAAGCTACGGGGTGTTCACCGCCATCGGCTCCGATCTGGCTCAGTACTGCTCCCAATCCGAACATTGAAGCGTCTGTATGGACGAGAAAGCGTTTAGTCGGATCGGGAGCAGCCAACACAGGGGCATTAACAAGGGCATTTTTTAGGAGTTGGAAGGCCTGTTCACACTCTGGGGCCCATACTACTAGTTTGGGAAGGTTCTTTCGGGTCAAGTCGGTAAGGGGCTTGGCTAGGGCGCTGTAATTAGGTACAAACTTTCGGTAATATCCTGCCGTCCCCAAAAAGGCTAGTACCTGGGTTTTAGTGCGGGGGGTTGGCCATTTAGCTACGGCCTCTATTTTGGCTGGTTCGGGTTTTTGGTGGCCGCTGCCTACTCGGTGTCCGAGGTATTGGACCTCGGCCATCCCTATATGGCATTTACTGGGCTTGAGGGTCAGTCCGGCTTCCCTGATGCGGTCTAGTACTGCCCCGATATGGTCTAGATGATCGGCCCAGGAGTAACTAAAGATGGCTATGTCGTCTAGATAGGCGCAAGCGTACTCCTGAAACCCGTCCAATAGTCGGTCCACCATCCTCTGGAAGGTGGCCGGGGCGTTCTTCATCCCAAATGGCATGACCCGGAATTGGTACAGGCCAAATGGGGTGACGAAGGCCGACTTGGGAATGGCGTCCTCGGCTAGAGGAATTTGCCAATATCCTTTACAAAGATCAATGGTGGTTAAGTATTTCCCCCTAGCCATTTTGTCTAATAGCTCGTCTATCCGGGGCATGGGATAGGCATCGGATATGGTTTTATCATTGAGCCTCCGGTAATCTACACAGAAGCGGGTAGTTCCATCCCGCTTCGGCACGAGTACTACGGGGGATGCCCAGGGGCTATCTGAATGCTCAATTACCCCTAACTGCAACATTTCCTTCAGTTCCTTGTACATGTTCCCCCTCACTGCTTCGGGAATGCGGTAGGGCGGTTGACGGAGTGGGATCGGATCTAGGGTTTCTACCCGATGGGTAGCTAACGGGGTATATCCCGGGAGGTTGGAAAAAGTGGCTCCTTTTTCCCTAATTAAACTTTGGGCCTGAGCTTTTTCCTGGGGATTCAAGCGGTCTCCTAGCTGTACGGCTGCGAGATCCTCTAGTGGCGTTCCTCGGGCCAGCATGTCAGGGAGGGGTAGGTTATCTGTGTCCTCTGCAGCCGAGGCGCAGATGGCGGATACTTCCTCTGTGCGCTCGTGGTAGGGCTTCAGCATGTTCACATGGAACATGCGTCGGTACCCGGTCCCGGCGCAGGGGCCGATTATATAGGTGGTATCGCAGACCTGCTCTACCACCTTGAATGGGCCCCGCCAGGAAGCCTGCAGCTTGTCGGTAGGGACGGGGCGTAAGACTAGTACTTTCTGGCCGACCTGAAAGCTGCGGTCCCTGGCTCCCTTATCATACCAGTGGCGCTGGCGTGTCTGGGCCGCCTGGAGGTTGTTGCGCACAGCTCGGGTCAATTCCTCCAGGCGGTTCCGAAACTCCAACACATAGGGTACGATAGGGGTGCCGTCAATGGTCGTTCCCCCCTCCCAGTGTTCCCTTATTAGGTCTAGGGGTCCCCTTACCCTCCTTCCGAACAACAGTTCGAAGGGAGAGAACCCAGTGGACTCTTGGGGCACCTCTCGGTAGGCGAACAGGAGATGGGGTAAGAACCGCTCCCAGTTCTTCTGAGTGGCTACGAACGTGCGGATCATTTGTTTTAAGGTCCCATTAAACCGTTCGCAGAGGCCATTGGACTGGGGGTGGTATGGGGAATTAAGGATAGCTCGGACCCCGCATACTTTCCAAAGCTGTTGCGTGACCTCGGCCGTGAATTGGGTACCCTGATCTGAAATGATCTCCCGGGGGATCCCCATACGGGTAAATATACGCATGAGGGCGTCTACTATGGTCTCTGCGTGTACATTCGTTAGGGCTACTGCTTCGGGGTATCTAGTGGCATAATCTACCACGGTCAATGTGTATTTCTTACCAGACGGGCTTTTTTGTCTCAGGGGTCCGATAATGTCTACCGCTACTCGGCTAAAGGGTTCTTCAATAATGGGCAGGGTGTGTAGTTTGGCCTTGTATCGGTCCCCCCGCTTTCCCACTCTCTGACAGGTATCGCAGGTATTACAGTATTGCTTAATATCCTGTGATATCCCTGGCCAGAAGAAGTTCTGTAGCAGCCGATGTTTGGTTCGGCTGATCCCTAGGTGTCCGGACATGGGAATGTCGTGGGCGATTCGCATTAACTCTTGTCGATACTTTCGAGGCACAATTAACTGTTTAACGGGTACAGGAATTGACCCGGCTACTACTTTTTCTGCATACCGGTATAATAACCCCTTATCCCAAGCATATCTCTCCCCCTCTCTGCCAGTCTGGTCTTTATCTATCCTGTCCTTGTAAACCTGTAGGGACGGGTCCAGGGCGACCTCGCTACCAAATTCTAACGGGGCAGCCCAGGGTAATACAGTGTGATCAGGGGGGTTTGTGCTTACCTGAGCCTCAGAGTCAAGGTGGGGTGCCGTGGTGCGAGCCTGTTGGCGGGTGACGACCGGGTAAGCTTCCTGTGGAGGAGGCCGGGTAACAAAAGCGGAAGTTAGCTCCCCCAAATCGTTCCCCAAAATCACATCGGCAGGTAGATCCTGCATCATCCCCACTTCAATTTGTCCTGCCCCCGCTCCCCAGTCCAAATGTAGTTTAGCAGTGGGTACCTTGTAGATAGCTCCCCCTGCCACTCGAACTGCAATACAATCCCCAGTGAGATGGTTCGGGGCCACTAAATGGTTCCGTACCAGAGTGATGGTGGCCCCAGAATCTCTTAACCCCTCCAGCCGCTTGCCCTCCACATGGACCAATTGCCGGTGGCCCTGGCGGTTGTCTGAGGCCGCCTGGACTGGGTTTACCTCATGGAGGGTGCCCAAGGGTTCTTCTATTTGGGTAGAGGTGAAAGGTTGAGCCCAGGGCCGGCCTTGATAGCAGTGTACCGCCGCTCGGGGGTTGGTTGGTGGTCGTTGAGGGGTCCAGGCTGGCCTGGCCCGGTTTTGGGGACAGTCTCGTTGCATGTGACCCAGCTGGTTACATGCATGGCACCGGACAGACGCCCGGTTGTTGTACCTGGGGGGTTGGGACTGGTAGGTCCCCCCTGGTCGGGGTGGATTTGCTGGGGTAAGCTGGGGAACAGCGGGCGTAGGTTGCACTCTATTGGAGAACTGCTGTTCCCGCCGGGAGTCCTGATGCTCATCTGCTAGTTGAGCGGCCTCATGCAGAGTACGGGGCTTACGGTCTCTTACCCAGATCTGTAACTGTGGAGACAAACGGTTGTAGAACTGTTCCAGCATCATCAACTGCTTGATCTCTTGGGCCGTGACGGCTTTGGCTGCCTCAAGCCACCCGTTAGCTGCCCGTTGTAGGCGGTGTGCAAATTATGCATGCGAGTCTTTTGCTGATTTGGGTAATTCCCGGAACTGTGTTCGGTATGCTTCAGGTGTAATGGCATACCGTGCGAGCAAGGTTTGTTTTACCTTCTGATAGTCTCGGATATCCTCCGCCGGCATAGCTCGGTAGGCATCTGCTGCGCGGCCGGATAGGTTACCCGCTAGCACTCGTACCTGTTCTTCAGGGCTAATGGCATGCAGCTGGCACAAAAGTTCAAAGTTCTGTAAATAGCCATCAATGTCCCCCTCGGTATCATTAAACGCCTTGAATACCTGGTACGGTATTTTTGCTTTCGCTGGCGGGGTGGGGGCTGATGTTGCGCTTCCCTGCGCTGATCGCTGCATAAAGAGAGCCTGTACATCGTTGTACACCTGGTCCGCTTTCTGTGCTGCCATGGCTGGTGAGAATAGAGCCATCCTGGCCCGATATTCTCTGGTAAATTCAGTTTCTTCCCCCTCCCTTGGAGGTGCTGCAGCAGCTGCGACTCTGTCTCCTTCCATGAGTTCTGCGATTAGGATAGCCTTTGTTTTGTTGCTTGCTATCCTCCCTCTCGCTTCCAGTAACTCTTTTAGCGTGTCCCGTTTCAAGAGGGTATAATCCGTTTCCATTCAGTCCTTTTTAATTCCTGCTGAATGCCTCTTGCTGTGTAGTACGATCCCGTCGCTTGCCACCAATTGTAGCGGAGTAGAGGTATGATCCAAGGTAGCTCCGCTGGTAGACAGGAACAGCAATCCAATACAGGTATCAAACGGGTAGCGTGGTTACAATCCCTTCCCTCCAAGAACTAGACGACACATAGCTTGGAGGTCAACTGTCAGCTTTATTCACACAATTTCTTTTATGGCTTTTTCCCATGCAAGGGAGGTAACTCAAAACAACCAATCACCTCACAATCACCTCCCCTCCCTCTCCTCCCCTTAGATTAGCAGGTAAATTAATTAGAGGGAACCGAGTTTTCCCCAGTTTCTGAATGACCCCTAAATACGGGGGGTACGAGGATAAACGAGGGGTCCCCTGGTAGGTCTGCTCTGGGTGAGTAACATATTCAAATTTCACCCAGATCCGACCAGGGGTTCGGGAGTTACAGGTATTTAAAGATTTGACCGACTGCAGGGACACAGTAGCCGAAAACGGCTCCATAGATTCTGGCCCTGTAGTCGGTCTACTTCACTGCCTAGAAAGTGCCGAATAGCTCAGCCATCCGACCCCAATCTTTGGTTCGGATGAATCCCCTAAACTGGGGAATGCAAACTACCGAACGGCGGGCCGTTCGGCAGTTTGGATCATACGATTTGGGGATCCTGGAGGTCTGAGCGGTGTCTGGGTAGTCGAGCGTCCGATTTTAGTTCCAGACGCTCGACGACCAAACACCGCTGTTCGGCAGTTAAGATGGCCGCCGCCACGTGGAGATTAGGCGAACGGCGGCCACCCACGGACCCAATAACGGTATGTGCACCTCGGTTCTTTCGTAACATGCTGGCACAATATACAATATACATTGACATATGGAGTTAGGGACACATAACATTGAAAATACGAGTTTCGGATGGCTGCTTCTGCCACAGTATGGCTGTCAGTATATATAGCAAGGTATGGCTGTCAGTATATATAGCGAGGTATGACTGTCAGTATATAGCAAGGTATGACTGTCAGTATATATAGCGAGGTATGACTGTCAGTATATATAGCAAGGTATGGCTGTCAGTATATATAGCAAGGTATGGCTGTCAGTATATATAGCAAGGTATGGCTGTCAGTATATAGCAAGGTATGACTGTCAGTATATATAGCAAGGTATGGCTGTCAGTATATAGCGAGGTATGGCTGTCAGTATATATAGCAAGGTATGGCTGTCAGTATATATAGCAAGGTATGGCTGTCAGTATATATAGCGAGGTATGACTGTCAGTATATAGCAAGGTATGACTGTCAGTATATATAGCGAGGTATGGCTGTCAGTATATATAGCAAGGTATGGCTGTCAGTATATATAGCAAGGTATGGCTGCCAGTATATAGCGAGGTATGACTGTCAGTATATAGCGAGGTATGACTGTCAGTATATATAGCAAGGTATGGCTGTCAGTATATATAGCAAGGTATAGCTGTCAGTATATATAGCGAGGTATGACTGTCAGTATATATAGCGAGGTATGACTGTCAGTATATAGAAAGGTATGGCTGTCAGTATATAGCGAGGTATGGCTGTCAGTATATATAGCAAGGTATGACTGTCAGTATATAGCAAGGTATGGCTGTCAGTATATATAGCAAGGTATGGCTGTCAGTATATAGCAAGGTATGACTGTCAGTATATAGCGAGGTATGACTGTCAGTATATAGCGAGGTATGACTGTCAGTATATATAGCAAGGTATGGCTGTCAGTATATATAGCGAGGTATGACTGTCAGTATATATAGCAAGGTATGACTGTCAGTATATATAGCAAGGTATGGCTGTCAGTATATGTAGCAAGGTATGGCTGTCAGTATATATAGCGAGGTATGACTGTCAGTATATAGCGAGGTATGACTGTCAGTATATATAGCAAGGTATGGCTGTCAGTATATATAGCGAGGTATGACTGTCAGTATATAGCGAGGTATGACTGTCAGTATATATAGCAAGGTATGGCTGTCAGTATATATAGCAAGGTATGGCTGTCAGTATATATAGCGAGGTATGACTGTCAGTATATAGCGAGGTATGACTGTCAGTATATATAGCAAGGTATGGCTGTCAGTATATAGCGAGGTATGACTGTCAGTATATATAGCAAGGTATGGCTGTCAGTATATAGCAAGGTATGACTGTCAGTATATATAGCGAGGTATGACTGTCAGTATATATAGCAAGGTATGACTGTCAGTATATAGCGAGGTATGACTGTCAGTATATAGCAAGGTATGACTGTCAGTATATAGCGAGGTATGACTGTCAGTATATATAGCAAGGTATGGCTGTCAGTATATAGCAAGGTATGACTGTCAGTATATATAGCGAGGTATGACTGTCAGTATATATAGCAAGGTATGACTGTCAGTATATAGCGAGGTATGACTGTCAGTATATAGCAAGGTATGACTGTCAGTATATAGCGAGGTATGGCTGTCAGTATATATAGCAAGGTATGACTGCCAGTATATAGCAAGGTATGACTGTCAGTATATATAGCGAGGTATGACTGTCAGTATATAGAAAGGTATGGCTGCCAGTATATAGCAAGGTATGACTGTCAGTATATATAGCAAGGTATGGCTGTCAGTATATATAGCAAGGTATGGCTGTCAGTATATATAGCGAGGTATGACTGTCAGTATATATAGCGTGGTATGGCTGTCAGTATATATAGCAAGGTATGACTGTCAGTATATAGCAAGGTATGACTGTCAGTATATATAGCGAGGTATGACTGTCAGTATATAGAAAGGTATGGCTGCCAGTATATAGCAAGGTATGACTGTCAGTATATATAGCGAGGTATGGCTGTCAGTATATATAGCAAGGTATGGCTGTCAGTATATATAGCAAGGTATGACTGTCAGTATATAGCGAGGTATGACTGTCAGTATATATAGCAAGGTATGGCTGTCAGTATATATAGCGAGGTATGACTGTCAGTATATATAGCAAGGTATGACTGTCAGTATATATAGCAAGGTATGGCTGTCAGTATATAGCGTGGTATGACTGTCAGTATATATAGCAAGGTATGACTGTCAGTATATATAGCAAGGTATGGCTGTCAGTATATATAGCAAGGTATGACTGTCAGTATATATAGCGAGGTATGACTGTCAGTATATATAGCGAGGTATGACTGTCAGTATATAGCAAGGTATGACTGTCAGTATATATAGCGAAGTATGACTGTCAGTATATATAGCAAGGTATGACTGTCAGTATATAGCGAGGTATGGCTGTCAGTATATATAGCAAGGTATGACTGTCAGTATATATAGCAAGGTATGGCTGTCAGTATATAGCGAGGTATGACTGTCAGTATATATAGCAAGGTATGACTGTCAGTATATATAGCAAGGTATGGCTGTCAGTATATATAGCAAGGTATGGCTGTCAGTATATATAGCAAGGTATGACTGTCAGTATATATAGCGAGGTATGACTGTCAGTATATAGCAAGGTATGACTGTCAGTATATATAGCAAGGTATGACTGTCAGTATATAGCAAGGTATGACTGTCAGTATATATAGCGAGGTATGGCTGTCAGTATATAGAAAGGTATGGCTGCCAGTATATAGCAAGGTATGACTGTCAGTATATATAGCGAGGTATGACTGTCAGTATATAGAAAGGTATGGCTGCCAGTATATAGCAAGGTATGACTGTCAGTATATATAGCAAGGTATGACTGTCAGTATATATAGCAAGGTATGACTGTCAGTATATATAGCGAGGTATGACTGTCAGTATATATAGCAAGGTATGACTGTCAGTATATATAGCGAGGTATGACTGTCAGTATATATAGCAAGGTATGGCTGTCAGTATATAGCAAGGTATGGCTGTCAGTATATAGCGTGGTATGACTGTCAGTATATATAGCAAGGTATGACTGTCAGTATATATAGCAAGGTATGGCTGTCAGTATATATAGCAAGGTATGGCTGTCAGTATATATAGCGAGGTATGACTGTCAGTATATAGCAAGGTATGACTGTCAGTATATATAGCAAGGTATGGCTGCCAGTATATAGCAAGGTATGGCTGTCAGTATATAGCGAGGTATGGCTGTCAGTATATATAGCGAGGTATGACTGTCAGTATATATAGCGAGGTATGGCTGTCAGTATATATAGCAAGGTATGGCTGTCAGTATATAGCGAGGTATGACTGTCAGTATATATAGCAAGGTATGACTGTCAGTATATAGCGAGGTATGACTGTCAGTATATATAGCAAGGTATGACTGTCAGTATATATAGCAAGGTATGGCTGTCAGTATATAGCGAGGTATGACTGTCAGTATATAGCAAGGTATGGCTGTCAGTATATAGCGAGGTATGACTGTCAGTATATAGCGTGGTATGGCTGCCAGTATATATAGCAAGGTATGGCTGTCAGTATATATAGCGAGGTATGGCTGTCAGTATATATAGCGAGGTATGACTGTCAGTATATAGCAAGGTATGACTGTCAGTATATATAGCAAGGTATGGCTGTCAGTATATAGCAAGGTATGACTGTCAGTATATATAGCAAGGTATGGCTGTCAGTATAAATAGCTAGGTATGACTGTCAGTATATATAGCAAGGTATGACTGTCAGTATATATAGCAAGGTATGGCTGTCAGTATATAGCGAGGTATGACTGTCAGTATATAGCAAGGTATGGCTGTCAGTATATAGCGAGGTATGACTGTCAGTATATAGCGTGGTATGGCTGCCAGTATATATAGCAAGGTATGGCTGTCAGTATATATAGCGAGGTATGGCTGTCAGTATATATAGCGAGGTATGACTGTCAGTATATAGCAAGGTATGACTGTCAGTATATAGCAGGTTATGGCTGTCAGTATATATAGCGAGGTATGACTGTCAGTATATATAGCGAGGTATGACTGTCAGTATATATAGCGTGGTATGGCTGCCAGTATATATAGCAAGGTATGGCTGTCAGTATATATAGCGAGGTATGGCTGTCAGTATATATAGCGAGGTATGACTGTCAGTATATAGAAAGGTATGGCTGCCAGTATATAGCAAGGTATGACTGTCAGTATATATAGCAAGGTATGACTGTCAGTATATATAGCGAGGTATGGCTGTCAGTATATATAGCGAGGTATGGCTGTCAGTATATAGCGAGGTATGACTGTCAGTATATATAGCGAGGTATGACTGTCAGTATATATAGCAAGGTATGGCTGTCAGTATATAGCGAGGTATGACTGTCAGTATATAGCGTGGTATGGCTGCCAGTATATAGCAAGGTATGGCTGTCAGTATATAGCGAGGTATGACTGTCAGTATATATAGCGAGGTATGGCTGTCAGTATATATAGCGAGGTATGACTGTCAGTATATATAGCGAGGTATGACTGTCAGTATATAGCGAGGTATGACTGTCAGTATATATAGCGAGGTATGGCTGTCAGTATATATAGCGAGGTATGGCTGTCAGTATATATAGCGAAGTATGACTGTCAGTATATATAGCAAGGTATGACTGTCAGTATATATAGCAAGGTATGACTGTCAGTATATATAGCAAGGTATGACTGTCAGTATATATAGCAAGGTATGGCTGTCAGTATATATAGCGAGGTATGACTGTCAGTATATATAGCAAGGTATGGCTGTCAGTATATATAGCAAGGTATGGCTGTCAGTATATATAGCGAAGTATGACTGTCAGTATATATAGCAAGGTATGACTGCCAGTATATATAGCAAGGTATGGCTGTCAGTATATATAGCAAGGTATGACTGTCAGTATATATAGCAAGGTATGGCTGTCAGTATATATAGCGAGGTATGACTGTCAGTATATATAGCAAGGTATGGCTGTCAGTATATATAGCAAGGTATGACTGTCAGTATATATAGCAAGGTATGGCTGTCAGTATATATAGCGAGGTATGACTGTCAGTATATATAGCGAGGTATGACTGTCAGTATATATAGCGAGGTATGACTGTCAGTATATATAGCGAGGTATGACTGTCAGTATATATAGCGAGGTATGGCTGTCAGTATATATAGCAAGGTATGACTGTCAGTATATAGCGAGGTATGACTGTCAGTATATATAGCAAGGTATGGCTGTCAGTATATATAGCGAGGTATGGCTGTCAGTATATATAGCAAGGTATGACTGTCAGTATATATAGCAAGGTATGACTGTCAGTATATATAGCAAGGTATGGCTGTCAGTATATATAGCAAGGTATGGCTGTCAGTATATAGCGAGGTATGACTGTCAGTATATAGCAAGGTATGACTGTCAGTATATATAGCGAGGTATGGCTGTCAGTATATATAGCAAGGTATGACTGTCAGTATATAGCGAGGTATGACTGTCAGTATATAGCGAGGTATGACTGTCAGTATATATAGCAAGGTATGGCTGTCAGTATATATAGCAAGGTATGACTGTCAGTATATAGCGAGGTATGACTGTCAGTATATATAGCGAGGTATGACTGTCAGTATATATAGCAAGGTATGGCTGTCAGTATATAGCGAGGTATGGCTGTCAGTATATATAGCAAGGTATGACTGTCAGTATATAGCAAGGTATGACTGTCAGTATATAGCGAGGTATGGCTGTCAGTATATATAGCAAGGTATGGCTGTCAGTATATAGCGAGGTATGACTGTCAGTATATATAGCAAGGTATGGCTGTCAGTATATATAGCAAGGTATGACTGTCAGTATATATAGCGAGGTATGGCTGTCAGTATATATAGAAAGGTATGACTGTCAGTATATAGCAAGGTATGACTGTCAGTATATAGCGAGGTATGGCTGTCAGTATATATAGAAAGGTATGACTGTCAGTATATAGCAAGGTATGACTGTCAGTATATAGCGAGGTATGGCTGTCAGTATATATAGAAAGGTATGACTGTCAGTATATAGCAAGGTATGGCTGTCAGTATATAGCGAGGTATGACTGTCAGTATATATAGCAAGGTATGGCTGTCAGTATATATAGCAAGGTATGGCTGTCAGTATATATAGCAAGGTATGGCTGTCAGTATATATAGCGAGGTATGACTGTCAGTATATAGCGAGGTATGACTGTCAGTATATATAGCAAGGTATGACTGTCAGTATATATAGCAAGGTATGACTGTCAGTATATATAGCGAGGTATGGCTGTCAGTATATAGCGAGGTATGACTGTCAGTATATATAGCGAGGTATGACTGTCAGTATATAGCGAGGTATGACTGTCAGTATATATAGCGAGGTATGACTGTCAGTATATATAGCGAGGTATGACTGTCAGTATATATAGCAAGGTATGGCTGTCAGTATATAGCGAGGTATGGCTGTCAGTATATAGCAAGGTATGGCTGTCAGTATATAGCAAGGTATGACTGTCAGTATATAGCGAGGTATGGCTGTCAGTATATAGCAAGGTATGACTGTCAGTATATAGCAAGGTATGACTGTCAGTATATAGCGAGGTATGGCTGTCAGTATATAGCAAGGTATGGCTGTCAGTATATAGCGAGGTATGACTGTCAGTATATAGCAAGGTATGACTGTCAGTATATAGCGAGGTATGACTGTCAGTATATAGCGAGGTATGACTGTCAGTATATATAGCAAGGTATGACTGTCAGTATATAGCAAGGTATGGCTGTCAGTATATAGCAAGGTATGACTGTCAGTATATATAGCGAGGTATGACTGTCAGTTTATATAGCAAGGTATGGCTGTCAGTATATATAGCAAGGTATGACTGTCAGTATATAGCAAGGTATGGCTGTCAGTATATAGCAAGATATGACTGTCAGTATATAGCAAGGTATGACTGTCAGTATATAGCAAGGTATGACTGTCAGTATATATAGCAAGGTATGGCTGTCAGTATATATAGCAAGGTATGACTGTCAGTATATATAGCAAGGTATGGCTGTCAGTATATATAGCGAGGTATGACTGTCAGTATATATAGCGAGGTATGGCTGTCAGTATATAGCGAGGTATGGCTGTCAGTATATATAGCAAGGTATGGCTGTCAGTATATAGCAAGGTATGGCTGTCAGTATATAGCAAGGTATGACTGTCAGTATATAGCGAGGTATGACTGTCAGTATATATAGCGAGGTATGGCTGTCAGTATATATAGCGAGGTATGACTGTCAGTATATATAGCGAGGTATGACTGTCAGTATATATAGCGAGGTATGACTGTCAGTATATAGCAAGGTATGGCTGTCAGTATATAGCGAGGTATGACTGTCAGTATATAGCGAGGTATGACTGTCAGTATATATAGCGAGGTATGACTGTCAGTATATATAGCAAGGTATGGCTGTCAGTATATATAGCAAGGTATGACTGTCAGTATATATAGCGAGGTATGACTGTCAGTATATATAGCAAGGTATGGCTGTCAGTATATATAGCAAGGTATGACTGTCAGTATATATAGCGAGGTATGACTGTCAGTATATATAGCGAGGTATGACTGTCAGTATATATAGCAAGGTATGGCTGTCAGTATATATAGCAAGGTATGACTGTCAGTATATATAGCAAGGTATGGCTGTCAGTATATATAGCGAGGTATGACTGTCAGTATATATAGCGAGGTATGGCTGTCAGTATATAGCGAGGTATGGCTGTCAGTATATATAGCAAGGTATGGCTGTCAGTATATAGCAAGGTATGGCTGTCAGTATATAGCAAGGTATGACTGTCAGTATATAGCGAGGTATGACTGTCAGTATATATAGCGAGGTATGGCTGTCAGTATATATAGCGAGGTATGACTGTCAGTATATATAGCGAGGTATGACTGTCAGTATATATAGCGAGGTATGACTGTCAGTATATAGCAAGGTATGGCTGTCAGTATATAGCGAGGTATGACTGTCAGTATATAGCGAGGTATGACTGTCAGTATATATAGCGAGGTATGACTGTCAGTATATATAGCAAGGTATGGCTGTCAGTATATATAGCAAGGTATGACTGTCAGTATATATAGCGAGGTATGACTGTCAGTATATATAGCAAGGTATGGCTGTCAGTATATATAGCAAGGTATGACTGTCAGTATATATAGCAAGGTATGGCTGTCAGTATATATAGCGAGGTATGACTGTCAGTATATATAGCGAGGTATGGCTGTCAGTATATAGCGAGGTATGGCTGTCAGTATATATAGCAAGGTATGGCTGTCAGTATATAGCAAGGTATGGCTGTCAGTATATAGCAAGGTATGACTGTCAGTATATAGCGAGGTATGACTGTCAGTATATATAGCGAGGTATGGCTGTCAGTATATATAGCGAGGTATGACTGTCAGTATATATAGCGAGTGTAGCGGAGAGCTGATTTCTCGCAGCTATTCTCCACTTTAGATCCAAGGAAGGCTCAGGAACAAGTCATTAGTAAATCCACAGCAGAGTTTCCAGCAGGTAAAACGGTACAGCAATATCCCCACAGCACTCCCAATAACTGGACGACACACAGTTTCAGGAGTAGAACTAGCAATCGTTTATTCCAGGGTTTCTTATAAAGCCTGCTCCCATGCAAGGGAGGGAACTACAACAATTATGATAGTAACCAATAACATTCTTGTTACCTCCCACACATCTCCTCCCCTCAGAGTGGGTCATAATCCCCTTAAGTTGTACAGTAGTTTACCCCAAACTTGGATGTACCTCTAAAATATCATATAGCTTTAATATCAGGGTACCGCTGGGTAGCCCTGATCTGGGTGAATATAATATCCAAAATTCACCCAGATCGGACCAGGGGTTCGGAAGTTACCGGCAAGTGAAGTTTGACCGACCGCACACGAGTTGGTATCCGAAAAGGGTTCCATGAGAATGGGCCCTGCGGTCGGTCTCCGTTCAGTAGTTAAAATAGACATTTACAATTGCCATCCACATTTACATTCGCCTAGATAGTGATTCCCTCATTCGGTACTTTATTACTACCGAATGGGGATTCGTTATGTCTCTCCGTTCGGCAGTTACGGAGCTCTGGAGGTCTCAGCGGTGTTTGGTTGTCTGAGTGTCCGATTTGAGTTCCAGGCACTCGACGACCAAACACCGCTGGGATTTTCATGCGTAAGATGGCCGCCGCCACGTGTACGCATGCCAAATGGCGGCCACCCCGACACAAGGTTAATGCCGGTTAACTTGTGGTTTGGGAAAGAATGTGAGCCTTAATTGCTGGCACACTTCTCTCCGGGGTGGCCCCTCCGTTCGGTAGTTTCCATACGTATGTAGTACGGATGGAAACTACCGAATAACATATAATTCACATAATAAACAGACGAACAGCAATTTTAACATAGGGAAAAATTATACGGACACAGTCACACAGGCATTTTGCAGGACAGGCTTACTGCATTCCGCTACACTGCTCCCCCTTGCCCACAAGCCGGCATACACAGTCTGATCCACCACGGATCGGCTTGGGGATGACCGGGGTGCTCACGGATCATTTCTCCAGATCAGTTTGTCGCGACAACCCGTCGGCGTTTCCATTTTGCTTACCCGGGCGGTATTGAATGTTAAAGTCAAAAGGCTGTAGCGCCAAACTCCAGCGCAGCAGCCTGGCATTGTCCCCCGCCACCCGGTTCAGCCAGACTAACGGGTTGTGATCCGTGAGCAGCGAAAAAGCCTGTCCATACAAATAGGGTTGCAATTTCTTCAAGGCCCACACCACAGCCAGGCATTCCTTCTCGATGGCGGCGTAGCTTACTTCCCGGGGTAAAAGTTTGCGACTGATGTAAGCCACGGGATGTTCTCCGCCATCGGCCCCGACTTGGCTTAATACTGCCCCCAATCCAAACATAGAAGCGTCTGTGTGGACAAGAAAACGTTTAGTTGGATTGGGAGCGGCCAAGACAGGGGCATTAACAAGTGCATCTTTCAAGTTTTGGAATGCCTGCTCACACTCCGGGGTCCAGGTTACTTGGCGGGGAAGGTTTTTACGGGTCAGGTCAGTGAGGGGTTTGGCCAGGGCACTATAATTGGGGACAAACTTCCGATAATACCCTGCTGTCCCTAAGAAGGCTAACACCTGGGTTTTAGTCGTCGGGGTAGGCCACTGGGATACCGCCTCTACCTTGGCGGGTTCCGGCTTCTGCTTACCACAGCCCACTCGGTGGCCCAGGTACTGTACCTCGGCCATCCCGATACTACACTTAGCTGGCTTTAGGGTCAAACCAGCCTCCCTGATCCTGTCTAGGACCGCTCCTATATGGGCCAAGTGTTCCTGCCAGGTATCGCTAAATATGGCAATATCATCGAGATATGCGCAGGTATAGTCTTGGAACCCATCTAGGAGACGGTCCACCATCCGCTGGAAGGTAGCTGGCGCGTTTTTCATCCCAAACGGCATGACCTTAAATTGGTACAGGCCGAATGGGGTGACAAAGGCGGACTTGGGGATGGCGTCCGGGGCCAGGGGAATCTGCCAATACCCTTTGCACAGATCAATCGTGGTAAGGTATTGCCCCCTGGCCATCCGGTCTAGTAACTCATCGATCCTAGGCATCGGGTATGCGTCGGATACGGTCTTCTCATTCAGTCTCCTGTAGTCCACGCAAAAGCGGGTCGTGCCGTCCCGCTTTGGTACGAGGACCACTGGAGATGCCCAGGGACTATCTGAGGGCTCAATCACTCCTAACTGTATCATCTCCTCAATTTCTTTGCGCATATTCTCCCGGACCGCTTCAGGGATGCGGTACGGGGTCTGGCGCATGGGGAGTTGACCTGGGGTGTCTACTCGGTGGGTAGCCAGAGGGGTGTATCCAGGTACATTAGAAAAGGTTTCCTGCTTTTCCTGCAGTAGCTGTTGTACCTCGATACGCTCCTGTGGGCTCAACCGAGCCCCCAATACAACTGCTCCTAAATCCCCAGCCAGCTGTCCGTCTTCTAACAGATCGGGGAGGGGTAGGCTGTCGCTCTCTTCAGAGGTGGGGGCGCAGATCGCTGTCACCTCCTCTGAACGTTCCTGGTAAGGTTTCAGCATGTTCACATGGATCATGCGTCGCCCCCCATTCCCTGCGCAGTGGCCAATTATATACGTGGTGTCACATCGTTGTTCTACCACTCTATAAGGACCTTGCCAGGCGGCCTGTAGCTTATCGTGTCGAACAGGTTTTAAAATTAAAACTTTCTGTCCGACCTGAAAGCTGCGGTCCCTGGCGCCTCTATCGTACCAGGTGCGCTGCCGCGTCTGAGCTGCCTGTAGGTTTTCCTTTACCGTCTTGGTGAGTGCTTCCAGGCGATCTCGGAGGGCCAACACATATGGTACAATAGGGGTACCGTCCACGCTACGGTCTCCCTCCCAGTGCTCTCTAATCAAGTCTAGGGGTCCCCTTACTCTCCTCCCGAATAGCAGCTCAAAAGGGGAAAATCCCGTAGATTCCTGCGGCACTTCCCTGTAAGCAAACAGTAAGTGCGGCAGGAATTTTTCCCAGTCTCGGTGAGTCTCTGCGAAGGTTCGGAGCATTTGCTTTAAGGTGCCATTGAACCGTTCGCAGAGCCCATTAGTCTGGGGGTGGTACGGAGCACTAATTATAGGCTTAATTTTACAGAACTTCCAGAGTTGTTGGGTAACCTCTGCCGTGAACTGAGTGCCCTGATCCGAGATGATCTCCCTGGGTAGCCCCATCCGGGAGAAAACCTGCATCAGCGCCTCAGCCACCGTCTCTGCATGTATATTAGTTAAAGCTACCGCCTCGGGGTAGCGCGTGGCATAGTCCACTACAGTCAGGATGTACCGTTTGCCCGAGGGGCTAGGTTTCCGGAAGGGACCTACAATATCTACGGCAACCCTATGAAAGGGTTCCTCAATTATGGGTAGGGGGTGCAGCTTCGCCTTATGCTTATCCCCCCTCTTTCCCACCCTCTGGCACGTGTCGCAGGTATTACAGTACCTGCGTACCTCCTGGCTAATCCCTGGCCAAAAGAAACTCTGGGTCAATCGATATCTGGTACGGCTGACCCCCAAATGTCCGGATAGCGGAATATCGTGCGCTATCCGGAGTAATTCGGTTCGGTACCTCTGAGGTACCACCAGCTGTCTTGTGGTAATGGGGTCTGACCCGTCTATTTGTTTACTTGATTCCCGGTATAATAACTGTCGGTCCCATACAAATCTTTCCCCCTCCGCCCCCGGTTGGATAGAGGTGACCTTGTCTCGGTATACCTGTAAAGTGGGGTCAGTGACTACCTCGGCTACAAACTCGTCAGGGGGGGCCCAAGGGATACAGTCTAGGGAAGGGGAGGAATCTCTTACCTGGACCTCCGGCAGTGTGTTATTTTGTTGGGTGCGGGCCTGTTGCCTGGTGACTACTGGGTGTGCTTCTTCAGTAGGTTGTGGTTCAAATGCGGAGGTGAGTTTGCCCAGGTCATTCCCCAGGACCACCTCAGCAGGTAGTTGCGGCATTAGTCCCACTTCCACATTCCCGTACCCCGCACCCCAATGCAAATGTACCCTGGCTGTGTCTAGCCGATACACGGCTCCCCCTGCAACCCTGACAGCCACAGTCTTATTCAGTTTAGCCTTATCTGGAACCAAATGGCTTTGCACCAGGGTGATGGTGGCTCCTGAGTCTCGGAGCCCCTGCATAGGCTTCCCTTCCAGATATACGGTTTGCCTATGGTGCTGGCGGTTATCCGCCTGTGCCTGTAAGGGGTTGGCCTCATGCAGCACTTCCCACTGTTCCACAGTCGTGACTGGAACGGCAGAGCTGTAGGGAAGTGGTACCTCGTCCTGGTAATGATGCGCTGCTGCTCTCGGTGGTGGTGGTGGGGGCCCTGGTCGGATCCAGGTGTTGCGTTCCCTGGACTGCGGACAATCTCGTTGGTAATGTCCCCACCTCTGGCATCGGTGGCATTGCACAGAAGCAGGTGTGCGGTATCTCGGCTGCGCTGCGGCTGGTGCTGGTGGAGGAAGGGATCTTGGTGGGGGTTGAGGGTTAGGAGAAAATGAATTTACCCCCAGTGGCCGCATGGCCGGTTTGTTACCCACTGTCTTGGTTTGTCTGCGAGCATCCATAAAGTCATCTGCCTTTTTGGCAGCCTCGGTGAGGGTGGTGGGGTTACGGTCCCTCACCCACTCCTGCAGTTCTGAGGATATCCCCTCATAAAACTGCTCCAACAGCAGCATTTGTAATAAGTCCTCCATGGACCTCGCTTTACTCGACTGCATCCACCCAAGGGCTGCCCTTTCTAGTCGGCAAGCCCACTCCGCATGTGAATCTTTGTCCACCTTTTTCAGTTCCCTGAAACGTCTCCGGTATGCCTCTGCTGTTATTGCATACCGGGCCAAGATAATCTCTTTCACCCGGTTATAGTTCCTAATTTCCACATCTGGTACAGTGCGGTAGGCTTCCGCTGCCCTTCCTGACAGCCGTCCCGCTAATATGGGTACCCACTCTTCCCTTGGTATGTTATGCAGTGTACATAGTCTCTCAAAGTCCTGTAGGAAGGCATCTATATCCTCCTCTGCTTCCACATACGTTTTAAAAGCTTGGTAGGGAATTTTGGGCTTACCCTCTTGTGCTATAGCTCCTGCGGTACCTCTTTCTGGTGTTTGTGGTCTCCTGTTTCTCTTTACAAATTCCTGTACCTCTGTCATGGTTTTAGAGATGATTTCTGTGGGTGGGTTTTCCCCATAGAAGGCCAGTCTGTATTGTAATTGCCTTTGGAACTCCTCCTGTTCTGTTTCAGGTCTTTGTTCCGTGGCCTGGACCTCCTCTGCTCTGTATTCTGCCATTACTTCGGTGATAAGCGTTGCTTTGGATTTGCTGCTGGCAGAAACACCTTTTGCTTCCAGAAGATCTTTCAAGGTGGTTCTTTTTAGCGTAGAAAGGTCAATCTCCATTAATCCTTGTTCCTTTGTGAGTCTGGATCCCAGCGCTGCCAACCAATGTAGCGGAGAGCTGATTTCTCGCAGCTATTCTCCACTTTAGATCCAAGGAAGGCTCAGGAACAAGTCATTAGTAAATCCACAGCAGAGTTTCCAGCAGGTAAAACGGTACAGCAATATCCCCACAGCACTCCCAATAACTGGACGACACACAGTTTCAGGAGTAGAACTAGCAATCGTTTATTCCAGGGTTTCTTATAAAGCCTGCTCCCATGCAAGGGAGGGAACTACAACAATTATGATAGTAACCAATAACATTCTTGTTACCTCCCACACATCTCCTCCCCTCAGAGTGGGTCATAATCCCCTTAAGTTGTACAGTAGTTTACCCCAAACTTGGATGTACCTCTAAAATATCATATAGCTTTAATATCAGGGTACCGCTGGGTAGCCCTGATCTGGGTGAATATAATATCCAAAATTCACCCAGATCGGACCAGGGGTTCGGAAGTTACCGGCAAGTGAAGTTTGACCGACCGCACACGAGTTGGTATCCGAAAAGGGTTCCATGAGAATGGGCCCTGCGGTCGGTCTCCGTTCAGTAGTTAAAATAGACATTTACAATTGCCATCCACATTTACATTCGCCTAGATAGTGATTCCCTCATTCGGTACTTTATTACTACCGAATGGGGATTCGTTATGTCTCTCCGTTCGGCAGTTACGGAGCTCTGGAGGTCTCAGCGGTGTTTGGTTGTCTGAGTGTCCGATTTGAGTTCCAGGCACTCGACGACCAAACACCGCTGGGATTTTCATGCGTAAGATGGCCGCCGCCACGTGTACGCATGCCGAATGGCGGCCACCCCGACACAAGGTTAATGCCGGTTAACTTGTGGTTTGGGAAAGAATGTGAGCCTTAATTGCTGGCACACTTCTCTCCGGGGTGGCCCCTCCGTTCGGTAGTTTCCATACGTATGTAGTACGGATGGAAACTACCGAATAACATATAATTCACATAATAAACAGACGAACAGCAATTTTAACATAGGGAAAAATTATACGGACACAGTCACACAGGCATTTTGCAGGACAGGCTTACTGCATTCCGCTACAGCGAGGTATGACTGTCAGTATATATAGCGAGGTATGACTGTCAGTATATAGCAAGGTATGGCTGTCAGTATATAGCAAGGTATGGCTGTCAGTATATAGCAAGGTATGACTGTCAGTATATAGCGAGGTATGACTGTCAGTATATATAGCGAGGTATGGCTGTCAGTATATATATCGAGGTATGACTGTCAGTATATATAGCGAGGTATGACTGTCAGTATATATAGCAAGGTATGGCTGTCAGTATATATAGCAAGGTATGGCTGTCAGTATATAGCGAGGTATGACTGTCAGTATATATAGCAAGGTATGACTGTCAGTATATATAGCGAGGTATGACTGTCAGTATATATAGCAAGGTATGACTGTCAGTATATATAGCAAGGTATGACTGTCAGTATATATAGCAAGGTATGACTGTCAGTATATATAGCAAGGTATGGCTGTCAGTATATATAGCGAGGTATGGCTGTCAGTATATATAGCAAGGTATGGCTGTCAGTATATATAGCAAGGTATGGCTGTCAGTATATATAGCAAGGTATGGCTGTCAGTATATATAGCGAGGTATGACTGTCAGTATATATAGCGAGGTATGACTGTCAGTATATAGAAAGGTATGGCTGTCAGTATATATAGCAAGGTATGGCTGTCAGTATATATAGCGAGGTATGGCTGTCAGTATATAGCGAGGTATGACTGTCAGTATATAGCAAGATATGACTGTCAGTATATAGCAAGGTATGACTGTCAGTATATATAGCAAGGTATGGCTGTCAGTATATATAGCAAGGTATGACTGTCAGTATATATAGCAAGGTATGGCTGTCAGTATATATAGCAAGGTATGGCTGTCAGTATATATAGCGAGGTATGGCTGTCAGTATATAGCGAGGTATGACTGTCAGTATATAGCAAGGTATGGCTGTCAGTATATAGCGAGGTATGACTGTCAGTATATAGCAAGGTATGGCTGTCAGTATATAGCGAGGTATGGCTGTCAGTATATATAGCAAGGTATGGCTGTCAGTATATATAGCAAGGTATGACTGTCAGTATATATAGCAAGGTATGGCTGTCAGTATATATAGCAAGGTATGGCTGTCAGTATATATAGCAAGGTATGGCTGTCAGTATATATAGCGAGGTATGACTGTCAGTATATATAGCGAGGTATGACTGTCAGTATATAGAAAGGTATGGCTGTCAGTATATATAGCAAGGTATGGCTGTCAGTATATATAGCGAGGTATGGCTGTCAGTATATAGCGAGGTATGACTGTCAGTATATAGCAAGATATGACTGTCAGTATATAGCAAGGTATGACTGTCAGTATATATAGCAAGGTATGGCTGTCAGTATATATAGCAAGGTATGGCTGTCAGTATATATAGCGAGGTATGGCTGTCAGTATATAGCGAGGTATGACTGTCAGTATATAGCAAGGTATGGCTGTCAGTATATAGCGAGGTATGACTGTCAGTATATAGCAAGGTATGGCTGTCAGTATATAGCGAGGTATGGCTGTCAGTATATATAGCAAGGTATGGCTGTCAGTATATATAGCAAGGTATGACTGTCAGTATATATAGCAAGGTATGGCTGTCAGTATATATAGCAAGGTATGGCTGTCAGTATATATAGCAAGGTATGGCTGTCAGTATATATAGCGAGGTATGACTGTCAGTATATATAGCGAGGTATGACTGTCAGTATATAGAAAGGTATGGCTGTCAGTATATATAGCAAGGTATGGCTGTCAGTATATATAGCGAGGTATGGCTGTCAGTATATAGCGAGGTATGACTGTCAGTATATAGCAAGATATGACTGTCAGTATATAGCAAGGTATGACTGTCAGTATATATAGCAAGGTATGGCTGTCAGTATATATAGCGAGGTATGGCTGTCAGTATATATAGCGAGGTATGGCTGTCAGTATATATAGCAAGGTATGGCTGTCAGTATATATAGCGAGGTATGGCTGTCAGTATATATAGCAAGGTATGACTGTCAGTATATATAGCAAGGTATGGCTGTCAGTATATATAGCAAGGTATGACTGTCAGTATATATAGCAAGGTATGGCTGTCAGTATATATAGCGAGGTATGGCTGTCAGTATATATAGCGAGGTATGGCTGTCAGTATATAGCGAGGTATGACTGTCAGTATATAGCAAGGTATGGCTGTCAGTATATAGCGAGGTATGACTGTCAGTATATAGCAAG